>NC_080165.1:109932996-110088765 GCF_950295315.1 Erinaceus europaeus | reverse complement strand
AAATTCTGTGTCTTTTAATAATTTTCTGTTTGTTGTTAAATGTTAGTTTTACTCCACTGGTCTGAGAAGATACTTTGGGATTATTTCAATGCTCTTGAATTTATTGATGCTGTCTTTGTGGCCTAACATGTGGTCTATCCTTGAGTATGTGTTATGTGGATTTGAAAAGAAGGTGTATTCCAGTTTTTTGGGGTGGAGGAGTCTGAAAATGTCCAAGAGGTCTAGTCTGTCAATCTCTTTATTCAATTCTCTTGTATCTTTATTGGTTCTCTGCTTTGTTGATCTGTCTAAGTGTGAGAGTAGGGTATTGAAGTCTCCCACTATTATTGTATTACTACTGATGTATTTTTGAAATTCTTTCAGTAGGTGCTTGATGTATTTAGATGGTCCCTCATTGGGTGCATAGATATTAATAAGTGTTAAGTCTTCTTGGCTGATTAATCCTCTAATCATTGTGTAATGTCATTGCCTATCTTTTATTACTTTATTTAATTTAAAATCTATCATGTCGGAGATGAGAATGGCTGTTACTGCCCTTTTTTGTGGTCCCTTAGCCTGTATGATAGTTTTCCATCCTTTCACTTTAAGTCTGTGTTTATCTTGTTGTTACAGATGGGATTCTTGCAAGTATCATATGCTTGGGTTATGTTTTCTGATCCATCCCCCCACCCTGTGCCTTTTGATGGGTGAGTTTAAGCCAGTGACATTTATTGATATTATGGATTTAATGTACTGTAGTGCCATTGTTCAAAAAAAAATTTTGTTTGCTCTGATATATTGCAAGTATTATAGTGATGTTCTTGTTTATAAGAGGTCTTTTAGTACCTCTTTCAGGGCCAGCTTGGTGATGGTTGCCTCCTTTAACTGTTGTTTGTCTAAGAAGGTTCTGATCCCTCCATCTAGTTTGAATGAAAGTCTAGCAGGATATATTATCCTTGGTTGAAACCCTTTTGCATTCAGGGCTCCATAGATATCTTGCCATTCCCTTCTGGCTTTAAGAGTTTGAGTGGAGAAATCTGCAGATAATCTTATGGGTTTTTCCTTGTATGTGACTTTTTGTTTCTCTCTTGCAGCCTTTGGGATCCTTTCTTTATCCTTACTTCTTCTCATTGTGACTATGATGTGTCTTGGTGTCTTCTGGTCTGGGTTGATTCTGTTTGGTACTCTCTGGGCCTCTTGAATCTTGATGTCCTTTCTGTTATTCAGGTCTGAGAAGTTTTCTTCTATTATTTCCTCTAGAATGTTTGCTTCCCTTTCCTCTATTTCTTCCTCTGGCAGGCCAATTATATGAATGTTACTTCTTTTGAGATCATCCCATATGTCTCTGTTGTTGTTTTTAGTGTCTCTCAATCTCTTTTTGAGCTCTTTCACCTCTTTCTTAGTTTTCTCTAACTCATCCTCTGTCTGACTAATTCTGTTTTCTGCTTCTGTTAGTCTGCTTTCCTTTGCTCCAGTTTCTTTCTTCATTACAACTATTTCAGCTTTCAGTTCTCTAATTGCCTCAAGATAATCAGTATTTTCCTTGGGGGTATCAGCTGTTGTTTCCCTAATACTGCCATTCCTTTCCTCCAATGTTGTTTTCATTTCTGTGATTAATAAGTTTATTATTGCTTGCATACTTTTCTTATCTAAGGTTACTTCTGGCTGATTTGTAGTTTCTTCTGGGCTCTTGTCTTCATTCATTGGAGTAGTAATTTTATTTGTTTTTCATCTACCCATTTTTTTGATTTATGTGTTTCTTTTTTTTATGCACTGTTGTTCCTCAGTTGTTGTGTCTTAAGTACAAGTAACACTGTACTAAATACTTTTATGACAATTGCACTCACCAACCTCAGGAATTACAGTAGCAACTGAAGCAAGTATTGAAGCAGTTTAATTGTTACCAGTTAGCCAAACAATTTCTCCAGTCCGTGAATAAATAGTAACCAAATCCCAGTGAAGAAGAAAGAGAAAAGAAGGAAAGGATAGCAAGAATAGACAGTTATGCAAATCTACTATCCACTGTATATTCTAGGGTTGACAAGAGGAGAAAGGGAACTAGAGCAGAGATGCAAACATAGAGAGTCCACTCTGAGTCAGATTTCTTCCCCAAAATAATTCACAAATTCAGAAAGGCAAAGAAGAAGTAAGAAGTGTATGACAAGATAAAAAAAAAAAAAAGAGGCAAGAGAGAGAAAATGGAAAAGATAAGAAAAAGAGCTGTAATTGAAGAGCAGTGAAAGGAAATTCCCAAATGTGTATCAGTGAATTCAAAATAGCACACTGTTTGGTGGTATGGGGGCTGGGGATTGTCACTTTGGAAGTTGTAGGATTAAGGAAGAAAGGATGACAAGAATGAGAAAAAGAAAAAAAAAGAGAGAGAGAGAGAAAAAAAAGAAAAATATAAGAAAAAGAACAGTCATAAAAGGGCAGTGAAAGGAAAGGTTTTTTTATGTATTTATTTTTAATTATTTAATTAGCTATGCAGGGTGAGGTGAGGGGGGTTGGCTACTTAGAAAGAAAAAAGACTAGAGGTTTCAGAAGGGAATAGACTTAGAATTAATGATACTCCCTGGTGGGACAGGAATTTGGTAAAGAAAAGGATCTCCTAGCAGGGGATCCTGCTAGGAGCTGGTCCCCAGGGATTGGTTATGGGGAGGGGGCGGGGAAGGAGGTATGCTTAGAAATTAAAAGGAAGACAAAAAAAATTTTCCCCTTTTTTTCCTACTCTAATTCTTAACCCAAATTAAGTTATAGTCACCTCCTTAGTGTTACCGCTAGGACCCCTTATCGGCTGGCCTACTAAAGGCTGAAAATCCTACCGTTTCCAGGAGATGTGGTCAGAGCTCAGCCACTAGCAGCTTCTCAGTCCGCCATCTTCTGGGAACCCCCTAGTTTGGGAGTGATTGAGGGACATATTATAGGAAAGACGTGAAGATGGTATCTAAATCTAAGTAGAAACTCTTTCATTAGATACTTTATAGTGTCTTTTTGGGGGGTCTTTCTACTTTATTATTTTATTTATTGAGTCAATGCAAACAATTGTGCACTTTTACTTTAAGGTATATATTTTCCTCTAGCTTATGGATATATGTGTACAGATGCTCTATCATAACAAACAAAAAAAAAAGAAGAAGAAAACTACAGACCAATATCTCTTATGAACATAGATGCTATAATATTGAACAATATTCTAGCCAACCAGATACAGCAATATTT
This sequence comes from Erinaceus europaeus, assembly GCF_950295315.1. NCBI lineage: Eukaryota > Metazoa > Chordata > Mammalia > Eulipotyphla > Erinaceidae > Erinaceus > Erinaceus europaeus. The sequence continues at coordinate 110,085,567 of NC_080165.1, read as the reverse complement.
CAAAAGGATTGTTCATCATGACCAAGTGGTATCCATTCCAGGAATGAAATACTGGTTCAATATAAAAAAGTCAATCAATGCCATTCACATCAATAAAAGCAAAACCAAAATCCACATGATTATCTCAATAGATGCAGAGAAAGCCTTTGACAAAATTCAACACTGATTCATGCTCAAAACACTACAAAATGGGAATAGATGTAAAATCCTTCAAGATAGTGAAGTCCATATATAACAAACCTATAGCTGACAACAGACTCAATGGACAGAAGCTGAAAGCATTCTCCCTCAGATCAGGGACTAGACATGGCTGTCCATTACCCTCATTACTCTTCAACATAGTCTTAACATTGCAATCAGGCAAGAGAAAGGAATCAAAAGAATACAGATTGGAAAAGAAGAAGTCAAACTCTCACTATTTGCACATGATATGATAGTATCAATAGAGAAACCTAAAGAACTCATCAGAAAGCTACTTGATATCAGTAGGCAATTTAACAAGGTGTCAGGTTATAAAATAAATGTACAAAAATCAATGGTATTTCTTTATGCAAACACTAAATCCAAAAAGTAGAATATCCAGAAATTACTCCCATTCACTGTTGCAGTAAAATCATTAAAATATCTAGCAATAAACCTTACCAAAGAAATGAATGTCTTGTATACTGAAAACTATGAGTCACTATTCAAAGAAATAGAAAATGATACAACAACATGGAGAGCTATTGAATGTTCATGAATTCGAAAAATTAGTATCATCAAAAAGAATATTTTATCCAGAGCTATATACAAATTTAATGTGATACCCATCAAAGTCCCACCAAGTTTTTTCAAGAGAATAGAACAAAAATTATAATAATTTGCCTGGAACCAGAAAACACCTAGAATCACCAAAACAATCTTCAGGAAAATAAACAGAAGTGGATGCATCACACTCCCAGGTCTCAAACTTCTATAAGGCTATCATAATCAACAATTTGGTACTGGAACAAAGACTGGTACAGAAATCAGTGGAATAGAATTGAATTCACCTTCTTAATTTCATCTTGGATGGAGTTTGAAGGAATCATGTCAATTGAGATAAGTCAGAAAGAGATGGATGAATGTGAGATAATCTTACTCATAGACAGAAGTTGAAAAACAAGAACAGAAGAGAAAACACAAAGAAGAACTTGGACTGCAATTGGTATTTTGAATCAAAGTAAAACAATCTGGGGTGGGGAGAAGGGCTCAGGTTCTAGAACATGATGACAAAGGAGGACCTAGTGGGGGTTGAATTGTTATGTGGAAAACTGCAAAATGTTACGTATGTAAAAACAAGATCAGAAGAGAAAACACAACTAGAAACTGAACTGGAAATGCACCAAAGTAAAAGACTTTGGGGTGGGTGCAGGGGAGAATGCAGTTCCAAAAAGGATGACAGAGGAACTAGTGGGGGTTGTACTGTTATATGGAAAACTGGGAAATGTTATGCATGTACAAACTATTGTATTCAATGTCGAATGTAAAATATTAATTCCCCGATAAAGAAATAAAGAAAAAACTATTGTATTTGGGGCTGGGAGGTAGCACAGCAGATTAAGCGCACAAGGCACAAAATGCTAGGACTTGTATAAGGACCCCGATTTGATCCCCCAACTCCCCACCTGCAGGGGGGTTGCTTCAAAATCAGTGAAGCAGGTCTGCTGGTGTCTATCTTTCTCTCCTCTCTGTCTTCCCTTCTCTCTCCATTTCTCTTTGTTCTATCAACAACAACAGCTATAACAACAATAACAATAACAACTACAACAAAGACAACAAAAATGGGAAATGGCCTCCAGGAGCAGTAGATTTGAAGTGCAGGCACCAAGCCCCTGTAATAAACCTGGAGGCAAAAAATATATATAATAAAACTATTGTATTTTACTGTTGATTGTGAAGCAATAATCCCTCAATAAATAAGTTAAAAAATAAATAAAACAGGAAGAAAAAAAATAAACACAGGATAGTCTGACTCATAAGCAGAGTAAAAAAAAAAAAAAAAGAATCACAGCAGGTAAGAAAAAAATTAGATGGAAGAGTGATGCCAATGTTTTCCTCGCAATATTTGATAGTTTCTGGTCTAACATCCACATCCTTTATCCTTGTGGAATTTACTTTTGTGTCTGGTGTAATGTCATAGTTCAGTTTCATTTCTCTCCATATTCCAACCAAATTTTTCCAGCACCATTTGATAAAGAGACACTACTTTTCTCATTTAATCATTTGGGTGCCTTTGTCAAAGACTATATGTGCATAGATGTGGGGACCATTTTCAAGACTCATAATTCCAATCAACTGATCAGTGTGTCTATTTTTGTACCAGTACCAGGCAGATTTTATTACAATGGATCTGTAATAGTATGTGAGATCTTGGTGTGTGATGCCTCTAGTTCTGTGCTTTCTTCTTAGGATTGTGTTGGCAATTCTAGGTATATTCTGGTTCAAGAGATAAACATGTGTAGCTTTTGTGCTATTCTCCTAGAAAAAAAAAAGTGTGAGTTCTTAATTTCATGGGGATTGCTTTAAATTTGTATATAACTTTGGATAGAATATTCTCTTTGATTATATTAATTCTTCTAATCAGTGAAGATAGAATATCTTTCTATTTCTTTGTTATCTTTTTCTATTTCCTTTATAGTGACTTATAATTTTCAGTATATAAGTCTTTCACTCCTTTGTTAGGTTTATTCCTAGATACTTTATTGTTTTTGTTGCTATAGTAAAAGAGACTGATTTCTGCATTTATTTTTATGATTTTGTCTTTTCACAAAGGAATGACACCAACTTTTGTACGTTGGTATTTTAGCCTGGAGCCTTATGTCTGATAATTTCCAAGAGACTCTTGCTGGATTCTTTAGGTTTTTCTATATGATACTATCATCTGCAAATTTTGACAGTTTGACTTCTTTTCTTCCAATCTATATCCATTTATTTTCTTGCTCTTGCCTGATTGCTATGCAAGGACTTTCAACTCTATATTGAAAAGTAGTGTTAATAGTGGACTGCCCTGTCAAGTACCTGATCTGAGGGACGATGTTTCCAGTTTGTCACCATTGAGTATGATATTGGCTGAAGGTATGCTATATAAGTGCTCCATTCTATTAAGGAATATTCCATCATTCCCGTTTTTGTAGTGTGTTAATCATGAGGAGATATTGAGTTTTATCAAAGGATTTTTCTGTGTCTATTGATATAATCATGTGGTTTTGGTTTTTCTTTTACTGATATGGTGGATCACATTGATTGATTTATGGATATTGAACCAGCCTTGCATCCCTGGCATAAAGCCCACTTGGCCATGATGCACAGTGTTTTTAATATACTGATGTATCAGGTTGGCTAGAATTTCGTTCAATATTGTAACATCTATATTCATCAGAGATCATGATCTGTAGTTTTCCTTCCTTTTTTTTTTTCTGTGTCCCACTCTAGTTTTTGTATCAGGGTGATTCTGACTTCATAAAAGCTGGAAGTATTTTTATATCTTCAATTTTTTGAAAGAGCTTTAAAAATAGAGGTATTATCTCTTCCTTGACGGTTTTGTCAAATCCATTTATAAAACCATCTGGCCCAGGACTTTTATTGTTGGAAAGTTTCTCGATAACTGTTTCAATTTCTTTGGTTGTGATTGGCCTGTTAATATTTTCTAGGTGCTCATGGTTCAACTTTGGAAGGTTATGTGGTTTTAGAAACTCTTACATTTCTTGCAGGTTCTTTAGTTTGGTGGCATATTATTGTTCATAAAAGCCACTCATGTTATTGTGGAATTCTGTGGTGTCTGTTGTAATACCTCCTCTTTAATTTACAATCATATTTATTTGAGTTTTCTCCCTGCCTTTTTAGTGAATCTACCAAGTTTTTTGTTTGTTTTTTTTTTTTAATTTTCTCTACCCTTTCAATGAACAAACATTTAACTTCACTTATGTTTTGCATGGTACTCTTATTTTAATGTTATTATTTCTGTACTAATTTTGGTTATTTCAGTCCTTCTGGTTGCCTAAGGTCCATCCCTATGTTCTTTTTCTTCTATGATTATAAGCCATGTGTTCAGGTTGTTTATTGAAGATTTTCTTGTTTCTTAATGTGTGCTTCTGTGGGCTTGAATTTCCCTCTTAGTACTCCCTTAGCCTTGTGTCAAATATACATACATATATATTTTATATATATGAATATATGTTATACCCCTTTTGACATGTAATTTTGAAAATCAATATTATGCATTGGTATATACATATATATTTAATATTGATTTACAAAATTACATGTCAAAAGTGATATAATTCCACACCATTCCCACCACCAGAGTTCTGAATGCCCAATCCCGCCATTGCAAGCCACCACAGTTCTCTCAAAGTTGCAGATATGGGTTAGCTGTTATCTCTACAACTATCTGTCTACAGTTGTACATAATTGCCCCCTTTTTCTTCCAGGTTCAGTCCTCTTTTCTCCTTCAAGCCACATATAACCCTATTACTACATCTAACTTCCCCTCCCTTTTTCCTCCTCTCTTTCTGTGTCCCTATAAAGTGGAAGTTCAGAGCCCTTTGATCTTCTTCCTCAGATCAATTCTCCCCCCCACTGAAAGTATGAATCAAAATTGTTTTTGGTGTTCAGAAGGCAGGAGTTCTGGCTTCTGTAATTGCTGGATATGGGCATTGGTGGTTCAAATTATACCACGATCCTATTTCTATTTTTGCCTAGAGTGGTAGATCTCTAGAGAAACAAGGTTCCAGGACACATTGGTGAGGTCATCTGCTCAAAGAAGCCAGCATGGAATCTTGATAGCATCTGTAGCTTGGTGTCTGAAAGGTGGCAGGATATAAAGTAAGACAAAATGGTTAATGAACAAGAACCAAAAAGTAAGAACAGAGCAGATTAAATTAGGAATCTTAGGGTAGAAAGAAGTCCATTTTAGGCATATTTCTAGGGTCTCATGACTACCGCAGTTTGTGCTTAAGTTGGATATCTAACATTAAATTGGATAAAACTATTGCCTGAGAAATGGAGTCAGAATGAAGAAAAAGGCCAGAAAGTCACATTAGAACACATATATATTTAGCATCAGAGCCTGTGTATCAGTTGAGTCCCTACTGATGTGAACACATAGTTCATGGTCACAGCTGGAAACACTGCAAGTTGCACTTATTTCAGGATCAGTCTTCCTTGAGTGGAAGGGCAGGATACCCTAGCCTCTCTTCAGAGACTGAGGTAATCCCTACCATTACTGCTTAATGGTGAGGGCAAGGTCCTGGGAAGGCCTGCAAAAGGGCATATAATGACATTTCTGATTGTGCCAGATGTTTCTACAGCTTGTGTCTTCATTTTAATTTGATTCTCAAAACATTGTAATTACTTTTTAAATGTTATCTTTGACACAGTATTTATTAAATAGTACACTATTTAGTTTCCATATTTTGGGACTTATACTAATTTTCTGTTTGTTGTTAAATATTAATTTAATTTTACTGTTGTCTGAGAAGATGCTTGGGATAATTTCAGTGCTCTTGAATTTGCTGACACTGTCTTTGTGGTATAGCATATGGTATGCCTTTGAGAATGTCACATGTGGACTTGAATAGTATGTGCATTCCAGTTTCATGAGGTGAATGACTCTGAAAATGTCTATCTCTTCATTTAATTCCCTGGTTTCATTATTGATTCTCTACCTAGATGATCTGTCATGTTGAGATTAAGGGGTATTTTAGTCTACTATTATTGTGTTACTATTGATATATTGCTTTAGCTCTTTCAGTAGATGTTTGATGTATTTAGATGGACCCTCACTGGGTGCATAGATGTTAACAAAATATTTGTTAATTCCTCTTGGTTGACTGATTCTTTGAGCATTAAGTAATGTTCATCTTTTATTATTCAGTTATTTTAAAGTCTATTGTGTCAGATATGGGGATAGCTGTTTCTGCCCTTTTTTTCTGGTCTATTAGCTTGTGTGATAGTATTTCATCCCTTCATTTTGAGTTGGTCTTGTTGAGACAGGTGGGATTTCTGTAGACAACTTGCGGTTCGTTTGTATTTTCTGATCCATCTTCCTACTCTGTGCCTTTTAATAGGTGAATTCAGGCCATTGACATTTATTGATACTATAGATTGAAGATATTTTAATGTCATTATTTTAAACTTTTAGAGTTTTCTGATATATGGCATGTTTATAGTGTTGTGATTGTTTATAGGAGATCTTTCAGAACTTCATGCAGGGCAGGCTTGGTGATGATAGTTTCCCAACTGTTGCTTGTCAGAGAAGATTTTTATGTCTATATAAAGTCTAAATAACAGTCTATCAGGATATAGTAGTCTTGGATGAAAGCCTTTCTCATTGAGTGCTCAATATATTTCTTGTCATTCTCTTCAGGCCTTTAGAGTTTTTGTGAAATATTCTGATAACCTTATGAGTTTTCCTCTATATGTGACTTTGTTTTTTCTTGCAGTCTTCAGCATAATTTCTTTATCCTTATTTCTTTTCATTCTAAATATGATGTATCTTGGCATCTTTATGTGTGAGTCAGTTCTGTTTGGAACTCTTGAATCTTAATGACCTTTCCATTGTTTAGGTTGTGTGAATTTTTTTTTCTATTATTTACTTTAAAATATTTTCTTTCCCTTTCTCTATTTCTCCTCTGGCAAGCTGAATAGATATATGATTTCTTTTCAAGTAATACCACTTGTCTTTATTGTAGTTTTCAATGTCTCTTAATCTCTCTCTTTAAAGCTTTCTTTCTTTTTTCTTATTTTTTTCTACTTCACCTTTTTAAAAAATATTTTTATTTTTTTTTATTTTTGAGAGTGATGCAAGGAAGAGAGAGACAGAGAGAAACACCAGAGTACTGCTCAGCTCTGGCTTATAGTGGTGTGGGGGGATTGAACCTGGGACTTTGGAGCCTCAGGCATGAGTCTGTTTGCATAACCATTATGCTATCTCCCCCGCTCTACTTCACCTTTTATTAATCTTGCTAATTGTATTCTCTGTCTCGGTTATTCTGTTTTTGTTCCCCTCAGCTGTCTTCTATAGCTTAACTATTTTATTACCCTGTTCAGCTACTGCATTAGCTAGTTAAGCTACTTGTGACCTTTACTCAACTATTTAAGCTTTCAGCTCTTTAATTACATAAAATAGTGTTTCCTTTCAGAGTCTCATTTGTTGTTTCCCCATTTCTGATGATAATACCTTCAAAAAGTTTTCTAACTCCTGTGATTAGTGCACTAATTAGTGTTTGGATGTTGTCCTCATTCTTATTTGCTTCTAGCTTGTTGAGATTTTTTTCTGGGCTTCTATCCTGGTTCATTTCTACAATTTTTTCTTTTATTTTGACCATTCTATTTGGTATATTTTGAAATTTGTGTCCTAGCAATTTTAATATAATATGAGATGGTATCTCGTTGGTTGTTTCTTGAATCCCTGAATTTGGTGTGTTACAGGAATGGTTGTAGCTATTATTCTAATGTTGACATAACTGCTTTTGGAAGATGGAAGGTAGGGTCTCTTGTTTTCTAACTGAAGAGAGAAGTGGATGATTGAACAGCAAGCTGGCACTTCCTTATGCTGAGTGCAGTTCTGATGGTTCCCTATCATTACTTTTCAATTCACTGATGACATTTGCCTGAATTTACTTGTGTCTAATTAAGTTACTAAAGAGTTCACAGCCCAGCAGAGAAGCAGATACAGAAACCAGACTTTCCACCTTCTGTACTCCATAATGATCCTGGGTTCATACTCCCAGAAGTAAAAATAATAGGAAAGCTTACAATGGAAGAGACAGAATATTGAACTCTGGTGTTGAGAATTCTGTGAGATTTCATCCCTTTTATCCTATGGTCTTGTTGATATTTTTATTTCATAAATAAAATAAAAGAATTAAAAAATTATGATAAACTTTAACAGTTTTTTCCCTCAATTCCTGAATTGAATGAAGCAGTGTTTGCTAGTCTTCTCATGCTGCTGTTTATTTGTCTGTAATTTCTCTTCACCTGGTTAAGTGAATACACTACAGTGTGCAAGTACCTGGGTTCAAGCCACTGGTCCTACCTGCAGAGGAAAAGCTTCATGAGTGTTGTAGTAGTACTGCAGGTGTCTCTCTCCCTCTCTATAACCACTCTCAGTTTTTCTCTGTCTCTACCCAATAATAAATACAATTTTAAAAAGGTAAAACAACCCTGGCGATCAATGGAGTGACCGATGCCACAGCCAGATCGCCCTCATATCCACTTGAATATAACTAAAATATGCCTACTAGCTATCTACAAAACGGAGAACCCCCCCACCCCAACTCTTCATCAGCACTATTCCAGCCTTTAGGTTTGTGATTAGTCAACAACTTGTTTAGCTTTATATGTTAACTCTCTTTTCAGCCACCAAATTACAGATGCTACCATGATGCCAATATGACTTCCCTGGACAGACAACCCCACCAGTGTGTCCTAGAACTTTGATTCCCCAGAATCCTGCCCCACTAGAGAAAGAGAGAGGCAGGCTGGGAGTATGGATCAACCTGTCAATGCCCATTTTCATCAGGGAAGCAATTACAGAAGCCAGGCCTTCTACCTTCTGCATCCCACAATGACCTTGGGTCCATACTCCCAGAGGGTTAAAGAATAAGAAAGCTATCAAGGGAGGTGATGAGATATGGAGTTCTGGTAGTTGGAATTGTATAGAGTTGTACCCCTCTTATACTATGGTTTTGTCAGTGTTTCCTTCTTATAAATAAGTAAATAAATAAAAATTAAAAATAACTTTAAAAAAGATAAAACAGAGATAAGGGGAGAAAGAGAATATAAGATTAATAAGACAAGAGATATAACAGCAATAAGAAAAGAAAACAGAGACTCGAGAGATAAACATTTTGTTTACACAGATTAGGGTTGGACCCCAAAATTTTCTTTCCTTTTTTAAAGTAACTAAAGACACTTGTGTAGGAAAGATGTGTTCCAAAGAGTAACTAGAATGTTACCTTTGGTCTTCCCCCACCCTTGGTGAAATGTGTGGCTGTTTCACTTCCATTTCACAGCCAGCCAATCTTCACCAACTATAACTTCTTGAAACCCAATAATCTCTTCCTCACCCTTTTCCACCAACTGGCCATAGTCTGTACTCACCAGTGGCTTAGTGAGTTTTTTGAAGAAATTCCAATGGTATTTTGTTGAGTTTTCAGGTGATTTTTCATTTTACTTCCTAGTTTCTTAGGAGAGTGATACAAAAAGGTTCCTATACCATAGCCATATCTCAGGATCACCTGGCATTTTTTAAAAATGTGCATTGACTTAGCCTTTAGGGGACTCCATAATATCCTGTGAAGTCCTTAATGTACCTGAAATGCAAATAGCTAAATTTAACTTGAAAGCTTGATAAAAATATTTTTTCAGTAAGGCATATACTGAGATTATAATATCAGTCATATGACTAATAGTGGAGTAATTATAAACCCTTTCATTCTGTTTCACAGGTTAGGATCTCTTAAATAATATGTTAATATAGAATTACAGATGTAATTTGTTATTGATGATATAGTGCTGTGATTAGAATAAAGAAACAATTTAACAGAAAAAAGTCAAATTTAAATGAAGGCTCGATAGATATAAATTTAGTATGCAACTCGAGTGAGTAGTACTCATCAGTAAATATCATACTGAGTCAAATTGAGTAGGTATCTTTGCTTTGATCTATCACCTGGAATCATCAAGCCAGGGGAAGGAATAATGTGAAGAAGCTGAGTGATAAAGGCTCAGTTATTTTTTTTCTCCCATTAAAGGGAAGGAAATCCTCTGCTAAAGAAAGATTTGTTTGATTCATCTAAGTCATAACTGTTAATATAGAAAGTGGTTGGTGAGAGGTAATAAAGAACACAGCAAAGCTATGTGATCTCAACTTTGAATCAGAGTGTTAAATGAACTTGAGATTTTTTTTCTCTCTGAAAATAAATTTTGAATTAATTTCAATTTGTGTGTAAGTAATGGAAATGAAAGTACACTGAGTTAGCTTGGATTTCAAATACAGTGCTAGAAATTTTTATTAGAAAGAATTGCAGTCAAGTCACAGACACAACTGAAAGAACAGTCTGTGAATATGGATATAAATACTGATGATGTACTGACAAGTTAAGGAGTACTTAGAAGCTAAAGGACAAGCAAGAAGTCTTTCCTACAGTCTTCAGATGTAGTATGTTGATGTACTGATTATAAATTTCCAGACTCTTATTAAACTACCAGAGGATGATTTTTGTTGTTCAAAGCAACTCATTGTATAATAATTTGATGCAGCAACCCTAATTTCCTATTTTATATTTTAGTAAAGTATACTCTTTACAGTTAATAAATTTACATTAATGAATAAATATAGCCTAAATGCCATTGCTATTATATTCCCTATTTCCTCTAATATCCCTTTTCTCTTGCAGGATTATACATAGAATAATAGCATAGTACATGTAGTATTCTTTTCTTGGTTATGACAGTTTTTCAGTATCTCCTTGATTTTAACATTTTTAAGAATTACAGGTCAAGTATTTTAAATTACAGGTCAAGTATATTAAAAGTAAGTCTCAATGGCAGGTTTCTTTTTTAACTTTTTCTTTATAAAACATATTTTTAATTTAGAAATCTGTAGTTATCTCTTTTAGCTGTTATGCATCATGATTTTGATTCTGTGTTTACAAACTAATTACCAAACTCCAAGTTAATGTATACTTTCTCCTCTGTTTGCTTCAAGAAGTTTTATAGTTCAGCAATTTATATCTAGGTCTACAATTAATTTCAAGTGAACATTTGTGAAAGTATGTTCGTGGCAATATTGATTATACTTTGTATACAGATTTCCAAGTTTTTTCCAAGCCCCACTTGATAAAAAGGACTATCATCTAGCCATAGCACAGCAATATTACTTTGCTAGCAGCCAGTTGCCTATATTTGTATTGATCTATGTCTAGGTTCTCAATTCTAATTAATTGTCTTTGTGCATATGCATTTGCCAATATTGAACAATCTTGACTAAGGCAGCCTTACTTTAACTCTTGAAGTGAAGTATTATGAATTCTCCAACTTTGGTCTTCTGTATTGTATTGCTTCTGTGTTTTCTAATAACGTTCCCAGTAAACAGTGGAATAGGTTAACGCCTTTAAAAGACCTTGCTTGGAGTTTGGGTATCAGTGGATATACAGAGCTTTTTAAGAACATTTAACAACATAACAATACTGAATATTCCATTTAATACAGAACCAATCTGTTTTTTTCTCTTTCTTTCTCCATCTATCTCCCTCTCTCTCACTCCACCTTTCTCTCTCTCTCTCACTCTCTCTCTATATATATATAAATATATATATTTAATACTTTATTTATTTTATTTTTTTTCTTTTAATTTATTTATAAAAAGGAAATGTTGACAAAACCATAGGATAAGAAGAGGGTTATAACTTCACACAATTCCCACCACCAAAACTCCATATCCCCTACTGATCCATGATAACTTTCCTATTCTTTAACCCTCTGGGAATATGGACCCAAGGTCATTGTGGGATGCAGAAGGTAGAAGGCCTGGCTTCTGTAATTGCTTCCCTGATGAAAATGGGCATTGACAGGTTGATCCATACTTCCAGCCTGCCTCTCTCTTTCTCTAGTGGGGCAGGATTCTGGGGAATCAAAGTTCTAGGACACACTGGTGGGGTTTTCTGTCCAGGGAAGTCATATTGGCATCATCTGTAATTTGGTGGCTGAAAAGAGAGTTAACATATAAAGCCAAACAAGTTGTTGACTAATCATCAACCTAAAGGCTGGAATAGTGCAGATGAAGAGTTGGGGGTGGGGAGTGGTCTCATTTTGTAGCTATCTAGTAGGCATATTTTAATTATATTCCAAAGGGCATTTAGATATACCAGTGTTTTTTTTTTGTTTTTTTTTTTTTTTCCTGAGCCTGAAATCTGATATGCATGTGGATCCAAGTTATTGTCTGGGAAGATAGTGTCATGGCTGGAAAAAGGATTAGAAATCTGGGTCACAGAAGAGAGTAGCACCAAATATGGGAAACATGTATAAATATTGTTGACTATAAACCCCATCAATCTGATGTGATCTGGGGCCCATATTCAGCTTAGGTGCCTATGTGACCTCTGCATCCCTGTGGATCTGAGCTCATATTCTGTGGTTATGAGTAGGAATGTTCCAAGCTGCCCCAATATCAGAACCTATCTTCCTCAGGTGTAGCATAGAGCATGTTGTCCAGCATCTCTCTCACAATCAATGACTGAGCATTTTTTTCATATGATTATTGACCTTTTGGATCTCTTCATTGGTGTTCATATCTTTTCCCCATTTTAGGATCATTTGTTTCCCTTTTTTTAATATTTATTTCCTTTTATTGCCCTTGTTTTATTGTTGTAGTTATTATTATTGTTGATGATGTCATTGTTGGATAGGACAGATAGAAATGGAGAGAGGAAGGGAAGACAGAGAGAAGGAGAGCAAAATAGACACCTGCATACCTGCTTCACCGCCTGTGAAGCGACTCTCCTGCAGGTGGGGAGTCAGAGGATTGAACCGGGATCCTTATGCCAGTCCTTCCACTTTGCGCCACATGTGCTTAACCTGCTGCACTACCACCCCCACCCGACTCTCCCAGATCATTTGTTTTCTTGTTGCTGAGTTTGGTGATCTCTTTATGAATTTTAGTTATTATCCTCTTGTCTGTTGTATAACATGTAAAGAGTCCCATTTGTAAGGAGTCTCTTTGGGTGAAGGTTTCTTTTGCTGTGTAGAAGCTTTAATTTGATATAGTCCCATTGGTTTGTTTTTGATTTAGATTTCTTTGTGATTTGTTTCACTGTAGATGTCTTTAAGATTTATAAGGAAAAGAGTTCTGCCAATATTTTCCTCTAAGTATTTGATATTTAAAAGTCCAACATCCAAGTCTTTGATCCATTTGGAATTTACTTTTGTGTTCGGTGAAATATAGTGGTTCAGTTTTATTCTTCTGCACATTTCAACCCAATATTCCTAACACCATTTGTTGAAGAGACACTCTTTTCCTCATTTGGTAGTTGGGACATCTTTGTCAAAGATTAGATATTTATAGCTGTGGGGGCTTATTTCTGTGTTTTCAACTCTATTCCACTGGCCAGTTTGTCTATTTATGTTCTAATTCCAAGTAGTTTTGGTCACAATGGCCCTATGATACAATTTGAGCTCTGAGAATATGATGCCTCCAGTTATGTGCTTTCTTCTCAAGATAATTTTGGCATTTTAGGTTTTCTTTTGGTTCCAGGTAAACAATTGTAGCTTTTATTCTATTCTCCTAAAAAATGGGTGGGATCTTGATGGGGGTCGCATTAAATATCTGTATGACTCTGGATAATATATTCATTTTGATGATCTTAATTCTTTCAACCCATTAACATAGACTATCTTTCCACTTTGTGTATTTCTCTATTTATTTGATTAATGACTCTTAATGTTAAGTAGACAAGTCTTTCATTTCTTTGGTTAAGTTTATTTCTAGATATTTTATTGTTTTTGTTTCTATAGTAAAAGAAATTGATTTCTGAACTTCTGCTACCTTAGTGATTGCATAGAGGAATGTCACTGACTTTTGTATGTTAATTTTGTAGCCTGACACCTTACTGTATTGCCTGATAATTTCCAAATGCTTCCTGCTGGATATTTTAGTTTTTTTTTCTATGTATACTATCATATCGCCTGCAAATAGTGAAAGTTTGACTTTTTTTTTCCAATCATAACTTTAAATCCTTACCTGACTGCTATAGCAAGAACTTCTAACACTATATAGAATAGTAATGGTGACAGTTGGCCACCCTGTCTAGCACTGGACCTGAGGGATATGCTTCCAGTTTATCACCATTGAGTTTGATGTTGGCTGTATGTGCGCTGTATACAGACTCCACAAGCTTGAGGAATTTTCCATTTATCCAATTTTTGGTTGCAATTTGATCATAAAGGGATGTTGGATTTTTTCAAAGGCTTTGTCTGCATATATTGATATAACCATGTGGTTTTTATTCTTACTTTTATTGATGTGGTGGATAACGTTGATTGATTTATGTATACTAAACCAATCTTGCATCCCTGGGATAAACCCAACTTGGCCATGATGAACAAACTTTTTAACATACTGATGTATCCAATTGGCTAGAGTTCTGTTCAATATTTTAGCATCTATTTTCATCAGATATTGGTCTATAGTTTTCTTTCTTTCATTATTTATTTTTGTCTCCCTATCTGCTTCTGTTTTCAGAGTCATGTTGGCTTCATAGAAGCTAGGTGGGTATATTCCTGTGTTTTCAATCTTTTGGAAGAATTTTAAGTGTAAAGGTACAAACTCTTCCTTAAGATTTTGTAGAATTTATTTATAAAACAATCTGGTCCAGGGTTTTTATTCTTGGGAAGGCTTTGATAACTATTTAAATTCCTTTGACTGTGATTGGCCTATAAATATTTTCTAGTTCCCCTTTGTTGAATTTTGGAAGATTGTAGGTATCTAGGAACTCTTCCACTTCTTCCAGGTTTTCTAGCTAAGTGGCATAGAATTGTTCATAGAAACTTCACATGATACGTTGGAATTCTGTGGTGTCTATTGTTATATATCTGTGTCATTTACAATTTTATTTATTTGGGTCTTCATTTTTTTTGTGAGTCTTGCTAAAGGTTTGTCAATTTTGTTTACTCTTTCAAAGAACCAGCTTTTAGCTTAGTTGGTCATTTGCATGATTTTCTTATTTTAAGTGTTATTTATTTCTGCCCTAACTTTAGTTATTTCAGATAAGATTGAAACAACTGTTAAATTCCACAAGTGTGAACTCTCTAAGCACCTTACTTACACACCTCAATCCAGACAACTGTGTTTGGTAGTACTGAGAGAGGGACCTCATAACACACCATAGACACTGATTAAACCTAAAAGAAACATTGTATAAATGAAACTAACAAGCCCAGATTAAAGCCTCCAAAATGTAGAAGCACATAACAATGAGGAAAGCATACAAAGACTAATCAATACAGTAATTACAGGGGTGAGGAAAGCTTTTGAAGGTGGTTATCATCAGAAATGGGGAAATAGGAATAGAACTCCAAAAGAAAATACTAATTATTTCAAGGTAATTAGAGAGTTGACAGCTGAAATAGCTGAGTTAATAGCACAACTAGCTGAACAAACTAATACAGTATCAGAACAGGGTAACAAAAGAGTTGAGCTACAGAAAACAACAGAGGGGATAGAGAACAGAATAAGTGAGGAAGAAAACAAATTAGCCAGTCCAAGGATGAATTAGAGAAAACTAAGAGATGTAATAGAACTCAAAAAGAGAGTAAGATATATTGAAAACAATGACAGAGACATGTGGAGTGACTTCAGAAGAAGTAATAT
Organism: Erinaceus europaeus; assembly: GCF_950295315.1. Taxonomy (NCBI): domain Eukaryota; kingdom Metazoa; phylum Chordata; class Mammalia; order Eulipotyphla; family Erinaceidae; genus Erinaceus; species Erinaceus europaeus. The sequence goes on along the minus strand of NC_080165.1, from coordinate 110,070,173 downwards.
ACACATTATTGGCTTAGCAGAGGAAGAAAAAGAGGGAGAGGAAGAAAGCATTCTACAGAAAATAATAGCTGAAAACTTCCCTAGTCTAGAAAACATAAAATACATAGTTTCAAGAAGCCCAGAGGGTCACAACCAGAATTAACTCAGACTTAAAGACACCAAGGCACATAATATTTAGAATAAGAAAGACAAAGGATGAAGAAAGGATCCTGAAGGATGCAATAGAAAAAACAAAGAGTCATTTACAAAGTGAAACCCATAAGATGAGCAGCAGATTTCTCCTCACAAACACTAAAGGCCAGAAAAGAATAGCAAGATATAAATTGAGCACTCAATGAGAAAGGCTTTCAGCAAGGACTGATGTATCCTTCTAGACTGTCAGTCAGACTAGATGGAGGCATAAAAAATCCTCTGTGACATCCATCAGTTGAAGAAATCAATTATCATCAAGCCTGCCCTGCATGAAGTTCTGAAAGGTCTCCTATAAACAATCACATCAGCACAAACATCCCATACATATTAGAAAGCTTTAGAAATAAAGCCATTCAATTTGAGATTATTCTATGAAATTTCTTACTCCAAAGTGAGCTTCTAGGGGATTGGTGGTGGCACACTTAGTTGCGTGCACAGCTCATAAAGTAAGCCTCTTGTGATTTTCCAAACCTTCATTTAAGATTTTCTTCCTCTGTATGACTTAGTGAGCTCTTCTCTTCATTACTTGACACTCTCTTAAGATTCTGGGTTACCTGTCTCTCCAGGTTTGTGACAAGCAGATTGTCCTTAAATTTCAGGTGTCTGATGACTAAGAGAAACAAGTTATTTTCACTTTGTTAATAATTTTCTTGGTTTAAGGAAAAGGGTGGGTGATTATTTACAATTATGATTGTCCAGTTTATTTTACAAGTTCTCACTGATAGTATTTGGTTTCTGAGTTTTGGAATATTTCCCTTTCACACAAAAATATTCCACAAAATAAATGAAAAGTTTATATTTTTTTCAAAAAATTGAAACCTATTACAAAATATATAACTTCTTATACAGTCAGAAACTGTTCTTGTCAAGATGCTTGAAAAAACTGAGAAGGTAGAAGTCAAGATAAATTTAGAAAACTTTGAGGGACTGTGAGAAAGACTCACAGGGAAACAGTCTCAGTGACTAAAACAAAGTTGGGTAGAAGATCTAGAATGTACAAAAGCATTAAATATAATATAGTAATTTTTTAAATATTTGGTCAAAATATAGATATTTATATAAATTTAATTTCACTCTCCAAAATTAAGAAATTAATATCTCTTTATAAAACATGAAAGATGTCAAGAAATCTCATTAAAATCAGGCATAAGCAAGAAATATTTCTTTTCAATATAATAATTTCTTTTTATCTTATTTGTTCATTTATTTTTTATTATTACAAGTTCTTCACCATTCAAAGATGACCTATTGGGCAGAGGGTAGATAGCAGATAGCATAATGGTTATGCAAAGAGACTCTTATGCCTGAGGCTCCAAAGTCTCAGGTTCAATCCCCTGCACCACCATAAGCCAGAGCTGACCACTGCTCTGGTAAAAAAAAAAGAAGAAGAAAAAAATGATGACCTATTTTCAATAAGAAAATACAGAGATAAAAAGGGAGAGAGAGAGAGAGAGAAAGAGATCACAACACCAAAGCTCCCTTCAATGCCATGGGACCCAGGCTCAAAAATGGATCTTACAAGTAAAATATTAGCATTTTACTATAAACTATAGTATACTAGAGAACTATCTTTAAATTTGTAAAATATTGCATACCAGTATTCTTCAAATTCTAATATATATTTAAAACTGTTTGGGACTATGCTACAGGTGTTAAGTCCTTTTAGTCTTGTATATACAAATGTATATTTTATAAAAACACAATGAAATATTTCATAACTACTTAATAATCTTTATCAGAAAATATTATTAGTATTCTTGAATAATTTATAAACTTAGTTGTATTTTATCACACAGAGACCCATTTTTTACTACGTTGTACTTCATTCACTGGCATTTAAACTTTATTGTAGAGAAGTTCCTCAGTTTTTTTTCTTATGTTCTTTGAAGTTTAAAGAGTGGAGCCCACTTATTTTATGGAATTTTTCTGAATTTATATCTGACTACACTTTTATCTTTTCTAATGCATCCCATCAATTGGTGAATAGTATTATGTTCTCTTATAATTATTAACATGATTGATCTTTTGGTTAAGACTGTGTCTGCACAGTTTCTCCTAAGCAGATTTTTCCCTTTGTGAAAATAGCAAGTGACTTTTATGCATGATACCCTGAAGTGCATAATTCCTCATCTTCTCTTTCAATACCAATCTTCTCACCACCCCCAAACCTCCCACCTCAAATTCCTAGTTTCTTTTTCCAGTTAATCTTTTTTTAGGTACCTTAAATGATTCTTTAGCCCTTGAGCTAAATTACACTCTTCTGTTAATAACAGACTTTAATTCCTGCCTTGCTTATTTGACAAGAACAAAAATAGTGAGATCTTTACTTTTACAGGAAATTATATGAATAAGGACTTTTTTTCACAATATTCCTCATATTCTACCTATCCTTTCCAGAAGATATGTTTACTTCTTTATTTATTTTTGCTTAGTTTTTTTAAAGATAAAGAAAAAAAATAAACAGATAAACAGAGAGGCCAGAGCATTGCTCCAACTTATGTTTTGTTGATTAGAGAATACTGGCTTTCACCCTGCAAGTCTTATGTGTTACCTTCTAGGTCATTCTTCCAATGTTACTTTTTATTATATGGGTAAAACAATTGTAGGCTATTAGTATCATTTAAATAGAAAAAAATAAAAGCTTATCCAAAGTTGAAGGATTAGGCTGACTATGCAAAAGGTTTTCATGCCTGAAAGTCCCAGGTTCAATACCCATCATCACCGATCTGAGCAATGCACTGGTTAATTATTTTTTTAATTGAAGGATCTTTTAGTGAGAATGTAGTTTTAGATAAGAAAAGAGTTAAGTCACTATCATATTTCAGTAATTTTATAAACAAGATCTGATATGTAACCTTTAATAGGCCCTGGCAGGGTCTGGGGTCTGGGGCTGAGTGCAAAGATCTACTCCTACTGAAAACATATTGTGTAGATAGCATGGGACTTCTGGAGAAAATTGTGCATTTAAAGCATTAGTAAACTCTGATATAGTATTTGTGTTTGGACTATCTGAGTTCAACCAAAATTAAGTAGAATCAGAATTGTTCATAGGCATATTCAACATATTCATTCTGACCTTTACAGAATTCACATTTAATCACCATTCTCATAAGCAGAGTCTGTAACAACAGATATTTTTAAAAGAGAAGCTTGGGAAGGAGTCAAGATAGAGACTGTCTAGCAGCGCATGACTATTTTCTGCAAAATGGAGACAACAAAAATCACATATCTGGAAACCAATAATAACTGGAATATGCCTTAAATCGCAGAAAAAGCAAAAGCAGAGGAAGAGAAGTCCAGGAAACAACCGAGAAGAGGCAAAAACAATCTAAAGGTTAGAATATGGGTCATTCCCTCACAAGGTAGAATGTCCTCATAGCCTTTTTGAAACCAAACATAACTAAAGCAACCAAGGCTGAACACTCCCCCCTCCAAAAAAAAACTCCGCTGGGTTGGTTTTGGACAAACAATATCACCAAAAACCTACCCAAGTGGTCTTGCACATTTCCCTGTTTAGAATCTCTCACCCCCATCCATTGTTCAGCCTTGGTCTAACTAAAGCCCACCAGCTGCTGCACAACCAACTCTAGGAGAGTAACTTGCCCCCAGTAACCAGCCTCATCCAGCATATGCCCTGAGCTTCAGGGAGGAACCCAGATCACTGCACTTACTACTTGAGTCAACACTCCTGTGCACCCAGTCAACCAACAAAGACACCCAAGGAGGTACCCCATGCCCCCAACTCACTGCCAGAGCCTCCACACAACTCAACCAGGTTTTGATGAGGGTCAGTAGTTCTATAGAACTAAAGAGAGCTTGCTGCCTGATTGCCTTAGTTTCATTGGCCTGCACTCCCCTATGGCTTTTGCAGGGGTGGGGGGGAGGTCCATCACTGAGGTACCTAGCCTTCCAAGTGCCAGTTGCCTGCACATCACTGGGGGGTTCTGTGGGTAAAAGGAGGTAGCTTGCTGCCCACTTGCCTTGGCTTCAGGTGCCCAGACTCCCTTAGGGATTCTGGTGGTCCTTGAGTATACAAGACTTTAAAAATCCAGTTGCCCTCATATTATCAGAAGGCTTCTGTAAGCAAAGGGAGAGAGCCACCTGTTGCTTGCCTTGACTGTAGGGGCCCACACTCCTCTAGGACTTCCTTGGGCCACAGAGAAAATTAGCCTTCTATGTGCTGTTGCCAGAGACCCACACGTATCAGAGGGTTTCTGGAGGGAGAAGGTGGAAGCTAGTCACATGAGTGCCTTTTATCCAAAAACTCTTGAACAAGTGACTCCCAGGGGGGTAAAAAATGTACTCAATGCCACCCAGCCACTGGTAGTGGGATCTCATCCTCTACTTGACCTACACAGTCAGATATAGTGAGCTCCTGTCATATGAATGGAGAGACACCAGAAGCATTGTCCATCTTTCTGCAACCATTAGACCTTGCCTACACTGCCTGGGCATAAAAAATTTGCATCAGACCAAATTGGGACCCCTCAGCATTGCAGATTGCCTTTATGCACTGCCAGACCTCAGGCTCTTGACCAGGAGATAGGTTGCATTCTTTCTACACAAAGACACTGAGGAGTTGTGGAATACCCATATGCACTTTCTGGCCACATTTAACTATCTCAAAGTCACCCAGGTGGTTTTAAGTCCATAACAGGATCTGATAATATTGACCTCTCCAGGAAAACCTGTGCAACCTTCCCAGGTCTGTGAACCATTACATGTCCTACTAAACAACTTTGAGAACATGGACCATTTCAGAAACCATATTGTGACTATCTCAAACTGAAATCTTGGTGTGACACTCTCTTTTTATATCCAGCCAACCATCCATGAAACCTCAGCACAATCAGAAAAGAATTGGCAAGAGACAAAATGGGGAGATCAAAAAACACATCAGACTGGCAAATTAAAGAATAATCTCCCCCCCCAAAAAATCCCCTAATAAACCAGGGAGAACATTAAAAAATAATCAACATGAACTCATGGAAGAAAATCACAGTGGAATGGAAAAAAACAATACATGAGACCCCAGGAACCAATACCAAGAAGAAAATATGAAGCCAAATACCAAAATGAACTATCATCAAAGCTAGGCAAAGCAAACACCATAACAGCCCAACAAAATGGTACAATAACAGAACTAAAGGCTGTAACAGTTGAGTTAAACCACACAATAAATGAAGAAAAAAAAAACTACAACAATTGAATTATAAGTTACAATAGCTGAAGAAAAGGGAAAAAATAATAGCTGAATTAACAAATAGACTTGAAGGGGGCTTGCAAGCAGAACAACAGAGACTGAAGAAAGAATTAGCAAATGTGAAGATTTTGCTATAAAAACAAACAAAGGAGTGACAGACCTAGTGAAAGGATTAAGAAACTATGAAAACACTAGGGATATGTGTGTTGAGCTGAAAAGAATAATATGAGAATTATCAGTTTGCCAGAAGGAACTTAAAAAAGGGGGGGCACATTACTGATTAAATAATAGCAGAAAACATCCCTGAAATGAAAAGTGGAAACAGGAATCTCAAAATGTACCAAATAGAATTGATCCAGAGATGCAGATAGAAAGACACATCATAGTCAAATGGGCAAGATCAAGAAAAGTGGCTGAAAACAGCACAAAAAACACCTCAAAGAGTAACATAAAGAAGCTACAAGGCTATCTGCAGATGTCTCAATAGAAACCTTAAAAGCCATAGTGGACTGACAAGCTATAAAGTGCTAAAAAAGAGAGGAATCCAGCCAAGAATACTATACCCCACAAGACTCTCATTCAAAATGGAGGGAGAAATTAAGATACCATTCTAATTTTTGAGTTTAACTGTTTATTCTTTACCCATTTGTTTCTATAGGTCCTTTTGTGTGGATAAATTTCTGTGATGAGTTACTCACTGATTTTTTTTTTTTTATACTTTCTAAAAATCTCTGTTTCCCATTTGGTTTTGTTATCATAAACGTAATAACTAGCATTGTGTATCTTAAAAAAAAAGTCTCTTTTTTTAAGTTGATCTTGATTAGCAAACATTTGATAAAACTGCTTTGTCTTTTAATTCCCTCTCCTTTTCTACTTCATTGTTCTTTCCTATTTTATTGTGTTCTTAGTTCTATTCTACTGCTATTCACCATGATCAGAATGTGTATTCCTCTGCTTCCTCCTTCACCTTTCTTGTGAGACTCTGTTCATGAATTATTATGGGGGAGGTTTGTTTATGGCAAATCCCTTTAGCTTTTGGATATTTGAGAAGACATTTATCTCTCCCTCATATTTGAAGGCTAATTTTGCAGGATAAAAAGCTCATGGTTAAACTCCCTCTCTTTTAGTACTTTGCATATGACATTCCACTCTCTTCTTGACTCTAGGGTTTGTGAAGAAAAATCTGATGAAAGTCTGATAGGTCTGTAACTTCTCTCCTTGTCACCATGCACAATAATGAACTCCAAGTGGATCGAGAACATAGACATTAGGCCAAAAACTATCAAATACATAGAAGAAAACATTAACAGGACACTTTATGATCTAACTTCAAAAAAACCTTCAAGGATTCAAATACAACAGTAAAGAAAACAAAAGTGAAATAAACCAATGGGACTACATCAAACTGAAAAGCTTCTATGCAAAAAGGGTACCATCATCCAAACGGAAAGATACACTATAGCATGGGAGAAGATCTTTATGCAACACACACCAGACAAAGGACTAATAACCAAAATACATAAAGAGCTCAGTAAACTAAGCACAAAAAATAAAAATAAAAATAAAAATAAAAATAAAAATAAGCAACCCCACTAGAAAATGAGGCCAACACTCAGACAGACATTTCATCAAAGAAGAGATCCAGAAAGACAACAGATATATGAGAAGGTGCTTTAAAGTCTTTGATCAATGGAGAAATGCAAATAAAGACAATAATGAGATACTACTTTACACCTATAAGAATATCATTCATTAGAAAGGACAGAAATGACAAATTCTGAAAAATTGAGAGAGAGAGAAAGAAGAGAATGGAAACCTGCAACAGTGGACAGATTATTCTGAGAAGAAGAAACCTACAACAGTGGTTTACAACTTATGAAGCTTCTCCCTGCAGGTGGGGAGCAAGGACTTGAATCTGAGTTCTTGTACACTATAATGTTCACACTCAATAAAGTGTGTCCACCCCCAGCCCCCAATAATATTTTAAACAATAAGAAAACATAGTCATTTTAGAAAAATATGTATGCATTTTCACACAATATATTTTTATTTTTTTCTTTATGATATATACTTTAGAATATGGAAACATTATAATTTTAATATATCCCAGTATATCATTCCATTTGATTTTTTTTACATATTAATAAAGTTCCTGCCACGCTTTTAACAATTCAATATGAATTCTGAACTACAAGTGAAAGTGTATTTTTTTACTTTGTGGTGATAAAGATATATATCACAACCTCAGAGGGTAGAATTACAGCATTTTCTATCTTCTTTCTTTATCTCTTTTTTTCAATTTTAATATAACTTTATTGAGGAAAAACTGGTTTACTATTTTGTTGTTGTTTTTGTTGCCACCAGGGTACAGTTCCATATTTCCTCAAGATAGTGACAGTATATCTCACTTGCCACCAAACCATCATCATCCACCATAAGCAACTAGGTCTCCATTTCTGCTATACACACACAGACACACGTCCTCAGATCTGCTGTCATAAAATACTGTCCAATGAGATTTTACCTGTAGTACCCCTTGTTTTGTTTCTTAGGTCCCACATAGGAGTGAAATTATTTGATATTTTCTTGTTTATTTCACTCAACATTATTCTGTTGTATTTCATTTATCATCTCTACTCTTCCTAACTGAGTTATTCAATGCCAGGTTCACAGATAAGATCTTGAGCTGATTGTGCAGTGCAATAAAGATAACATAATGAGCATTAAATATTAGCTACTTATAAATGCCACAGTAGCATACATTTTCTTTCTTTTTAAATTTTTTTATATTTATTTTCCTTTTTGTTGCCCTTGTTGTTTTATTGTTGTTGTAGTTATTGTTGTTGTTGATGTCGGCATTGTTAGATTGGAAAGAGAGAAATAGAGGAGGGGAAGAGAGAGAGGGGGAGAGAAAGATAGACACCTACAGACCTGCTTCACTGCCTGTAAAGCAACTCCTCTGCAGGTGGGGAGCAGGGGCTCAAACCGAGATCATTATGCTGATCAAAGCGCCATGTGCGTTTTACCCGTTGCACTACCCCCCCCACACACACACACCCAGCATACATTTTCTTAATGAACATTACAGCAATGCAAGATACTTATGTATTTAATGTTAAATGTATTGCTCCTGGACAGTAAATTGTGTTAAATCTATGTAAATAATTTCATGTTCTACTTGGGTAACACTGAGAAACCAGGTACAAAGTTCCTTTCATACAGAGACTTTTGTTTCATGATATAAAGATGAAACCAACATTAAGTGATCCATATATAATTTCTACATATTTGCAAACATTGGTTCACTTTTAAGTAAAATAAAATATTTAAATTATTTATTACATATTTCATATTTATTTCTGTATATGTCATATACATTCATTTTGTAGTCAACTACTACAGATAGACAATTTTTTTCCCTGCCCTATTCCTTTTCCTGGGTCCTTCATTCTTTTCTCCTTATTCTTTTCCTCTTTTTTATCTTTTCCTCTTTAATGAACCTACTACATTTGCCAATATTGTTGTTCTAGTCATATTTTCAATGGCTCAATAGTTTCAATGGCTCAAACATATCTTTCTCATAGTTTCATTCTTCTTTGCAACAGTAACATCAGGCCAGTAAAAATTAAATGTTACAGTTGACAGTGTTTAATATTATTTGTTCCTATCACTGTTAGCACTTCTATTATTATCAAAACGTTTAGATCAACACTGTCAGTTCCAAAAGACCTGCTGACATACTGAAGGAAACTTTTATGAACAGGTTTCCTGTATTTTTTTCTGTATTCTTCATAGTCTTTGTTGGTAAATCATTTATCTTTCCTTAGGATATTTATTTTTTAAAAATAACTGTATTTTTAAAAGGTCATCAATTTATATTTCTCATTTTACTCTTGAAGTTTGAGTCTTCTGTTTCTGATCTTACAATTGGTTGCTGTGGAGGTGACTAATTTGTCATAAATATAAGGCTGTTGTAATTCTGAGCAGAGAATAAACCACACATCATTTTCTAAGGAATAAAGATGTCATTGGCATGTAAGTATATTAACTGTTTCTAAGTGAAAAAAGGGAATAAGATCCAGTTACACCATTTATAAGATAAATTAGTAAAGATCAAAATTTCACATAAAACACTAGTTCCCCTTGAAGATTTATGCACATATATATAATATTTTTAAAGTATGCATTTCTCCAAATTTATGTGTCTCTATATATCCCTTTATCTAAACACCTTATTAAATGCTTTGTTTGACCTTGAATAAAGATGAGAGATTTATTTTACTAATAGAAAGCAATACCAGTTTATAGTTGTTCTTTTTATATTTTATTGCACTTGAAAGAGTGTTGTTTCAAAACAGTATAATATTCATAAAGTTCTATATACTATAGCAATTATTTAGAAATTTATTGAACATATTATTTGCTTTTTATAGCTTTCTTTTGAATCTTACAGTGAATAAAAGTAAAATATCTCCCAGGAATCAGCATAGTAGGCTTTCATTTAATAGTCAACTATACTGACATTGAAAAACAAGTGTTTTGGGAGTCGAGCTGTAGCGCAGCAGGTTAAGCGCAGGTGGCTCAAAGCACAAGGACCGGCATAAGGATCCTGGTTTGAACCCCGGCTCCCCACCTGCAGGGGAGCCGCTTCACAGGCGGTGAAGCAGGTCTGCAGGTGTCTATCTTTCTCTCCTCCTCTCTGTCTTCCCCTCCTCTCTCCATTTCTCTCTGTCCTATCCAACAATGACAACAACAACAATAATAAGTAGAACAATAAAAAAACAACAACAAGGGCAACAAAAGGGAATAAATTTAAAAAAAAAGTGTTTTTACTTCTGAACCAATACAAATTTTGGAGTGGTCAAATTAAACATAGAAATCTGTTGCCAGGAGTCCGGCGGTGGCGCAGTGGGTTAATTGCATGTGGAGCAAAGCAAAGGACCAGCATAAGGATCCCTGTTCCAGCCCTGGCACCCCACTTGCAGGGGAGTCGCTTCACAGGTGAAGCAGGTCTGCTGGTGTCTATCTTTCTCTCCCCCTCTCTGTCTTCCCCTCATCTCTCCAGTTCTTTCTGTCCTCTCCAACATTAACAACATCAATAACTACAACAATGTTAAACAACAAGGGCAGCAAAAGGGAAAATAAAAATATATAAAATAAAAAATAAAAATATAATACTGAAATGAGAAATTAAAAAAAAAAGAAAAAGAAATCTGTTTCCAATCCACTTCACATTACTTTATAGCCCAAGTGGTGATCACACAACTCTACATCATACATATACTCAACAGAGTATATACTCAGAAGTTAAAAAGAGGACAGAGAGTAGATAGCATAATGGTTATGCAATCAGACTCTCATGCCTAAGGCTCCAAAGTCCCAGATTCAGTCCCCTTGCACCACCATAAGCCAGAGCTGAACAGTGCTCTGATGAAAAAATAAATAAATAAGGAATAAATAAATAAAAGAAGTTTAAAAGATTATATTGTATACTTTTGTTTTGTTTTGTTTATTTATTTATTTATTTATTTGCCTCCACGGTTATTGCTGGGGCTCAGTGCCTGCACCATGAATCCACTGCTCCTGGAGGCTATTTTTTCCCCTTTTGTTGCCCTGGTTGTTTTATCATTGTTGTAGTTACTATTGTTTTTCTTGCTGTCATTGTTGTTGGATAGGACAGAGAAAAATCGAGAGAGGAGGAGAAGACAGAGAGAGGGAGAAAAAGACACGCACCTGCAGACCTGCTTCACCTCCTGTGAAGTGACTACCCTGCAGGTGGGCAGCCGGGGCTTGAACCGGGATCCTTACGCCGGTTCCTGTGCTTTGGGCCTCATGCGCTTAACCCACTATATTGTGTACTTTTAAACTAAATGGATAGAACTGGCAGTTACTATGCTTAGTGACGTAAGGAAATGAAAGACAACTACTGGATGATTTCATTCATGTGTTAAATGTAAGAATTTAAGCACATAAATTAAAAAAAGAAATATATATATATATTCAACCCATATCTATGGCCTTGTGAGAACTATAGTAGTTATGGTTAGCATTACAGAAGGGTGAAGGAACAGAACTTTAGTGATGGGAGTAGTGTAGAATTATACCCTATTGTCTTATAACTTTTTAAATAACACAAACACACACACATTGTTTTAATGCAGTAGTGCTAAAAGACAAGTTGAATGTTATTATTAGAAGCAGAGGGAACCTCTATTTTTTTCTCCTTTATTAAAGTGGTTATTTAGCAGATTTTTAGAAAATTACAAGATTTTAATGGCATAATTTCAAACCCACAAGTGATAAATAAGTGTACATCACTAGGTACTCCACCAACATTCTGTGCCATAATACGAACCACATTATCAATCACTATGTATCTCACAAAGTTCAAAAGATGGAAACACTTAAATTCAACATGCTTGAATGGTCTGACTCAAGTCACATGTATTTTCAAACCTTTCCCTCTTGCTACCAGTGTTATGTAGGTTACTTAACTTTATAACTGTAAAGTAAACATATTTTGGGATTCTAGTTAAAAAATTAGTAATGTCAAAGATCTGTATTAGATATTTTGTTTAAATCCTCAGTATATGAATTAGTGATTGTCATGAATTTTGCATGCAGTAAATGTCTGTTTCATTTATTTCAACAAAACATAATGAAGACAATATTCTGTATCAATTCTGTATACTGAGTTCATCTTCCAACTATAAGTCTTCTATAAATGTTTCAGAATTTGTTCCATCCTTTGTACATATTTTAAGTAGTATCAACTATTTGCATATATGTTATTGAAATCTATCTTAATCATATCTTTGAGCATTTCTCAATAATGTTGGTGAACAAAGGAATGAATCTGTGTGAATAAATGAATGATGAATGAAGAATAATTTGCTTCCTTAACTCCCCTGTGTCTTTTTAAGTCCTATGGATTTGCAAAGGAATGAGTAAGCAAAAATTCTATTGCTGTGTAATTGAGAAGCTTGAAGCTCTAGAAAAAAACAAATCATATTTGCCATGAAACTTTCTCTTGACCTTGAGAATGACAGAATAGAATTTAGGTCCCTTATGCTGCATGTCAGATTCCTTTTGCTGAGTTGCATTGTCTAAATTTATATTTAAGTGTCTCAGTTTTCACTCAGACAGAAGAAAATTTAGGCTGTTTTATGTAGTTGAACTTGATTTATTTAAAGGACGTGGAAGTTAGTGTATAATAAAGTCTTTCAAAATGTACTTTTACTTTAAAGGTAGAAAGATAATTTTATTTGTTAAGCTCCAAATAGGGAACATTTAATTTTTAATTGATCAGTTTTTTAACTTACATTAAAATGATCTCTCATATTGTACTCCAAGAGGGACAAAGTCAAGTAATTTTTTCTCTCCTTATAAAAATAGATGACATATAGAGAAACTATGCAAACATTTGTTTTAATTTAAATGTCAACTTAGAAACTGTACTTCCTCTCAAATTTTCATGTGTTTTCTCATTGTGAAAAATTATCCCACTATAAGAAATCATGACTGTTTAGATTATGGTTTGTTTTCTTCCAGTTAACCTTTTTAAAATTCTTAAATTCAGATGACCAGGCAGCAAACTCATTGACTTGCACATAGCAGTCACTCAGTGTAGATTTGTAGAACTTTACTGAATATAAAATATTAAAATCTCTCCATTCTTGCTCATTATCCTTTTAACCTCATTTTTATTCTCTTCATAAAATATTATTTTGCTTTCATTGTTTACTGGTTTATGATCTTAACCAGGATTTCCCTTAATTTGAATTCAGATTTTTACTTGGTAAAAGGAGAACACAATTTATTCCACATATCTTGATTTTATGGACTATAGGATTCAGTCAGCTATTATGGAATACTAATTAAAATTAACTTGTATATTTATATCCTGTTATGCTGATCAATAAGTAGAAGCAATCAACAGATAGAATCATCATATAAAATCAATATAGAGAATTATCTATAAATTACTAATCCTCCAATGAAACTTACAGATCAATTAAAAATTATTATTTGTCAGGGTCCTGACAAGGGCCCAGCTTCTCCATCTAACCGAGTCAGCTGACCCACTCTGTTGCACACCAGAGGAGGGTCCTGAAGGGATTGGATCAAGGGCAGCAGGGGTGACTAAGGGCTGGGGGTCTTTCCCTGCTGATCTTGGCAAGATAGGAAGCCAAGGATCACCCCAGGACACTATTTGCCTATGAATAGTGTGTTTATTGTATGGCAAGCAAGGGTTTTTATAGGTTGGGGTAAGGAGAAGAAGAGGGCAGCTATGGCCTAGCCTTATATGGCCAGGAATATTAAGGAAAGGTGGGGGGCGCTGGGGTCTTCAGAGACAGTTACTTTTTTACACCATATATGGTCAGGAGAGTAGGGAAACAGGAAATGGTAATGGTCTTTCCAGTAATCATCCGGTAAGTGGACCAACTGGTTTGAGAACAAGGAAGTGGACTGTTGTGCTAACATAAAGAGCATGTGGGACATATGTGGGCAGGGGAGACTGACAGGGGGACTAAACCTGGAAAGCCACAGCCCTCCGCTGCTTGACCCAGGGTGGGGGACACTGAAAAGGTGTCTGTACTTTCAGGCACTCGTTTTGTTCCATAGGTGGTCCACATCATGCTCAACCTCAGCCTCACAATTCCCAAACAGTTATTAACTTTGCTATTTTATAAACTTAGTAAGCTTTAAGAGGAGGCTTAAGTTGTATAAGAATATTTTACAGGGATATATAAACAAGTCTGTGAAGCAAAACCGCATTGAAATTTTGGAGAAGGTGATTTTTAATTTTTTTCTAGACAGGATTGATTCTCCAATGTTATGTTGCATTTTTATTCTAAAGTTGAATATTTGGAGACTAGTTTGCTTAAGACTTTCGGTATTTTACCAAGAAAGCTATTTTAATTTGAAATATAGAATATATTTTGTTGTTCTTCTTCAATGTACATCTGCTGCATATTTAGACACTTAGGTAGTACATAGCACTAGTAGTGCTTATGTAAGGCAGATAGTTAAATATTTCACAATCAGTACTTTACATTACCTAATTTTAGCTAATTTACAATTCAATTCCTCAGGAAAATAGAATTTTAATGATGTAGAGAGTACAAAGAAACATCTGCTGCCTCCCACCTTTCTTATGGAGGAGCCCTACAATGTCAATTTATACATTTTTGTATAAATCTTAAATTCTAGAGCCCTTTGAGATAATTTATCTTCCCCTATTGTTTTTTTTTTTTTCATGTTTTTTCTTGAACATTTGTGTTGCCAGTTCTTATCATAATGTAGCTGGGTTTAGTCCACTGACAGCACATGGGGGCACTACTCACTAGGGGATGCTTCAGGACCGGTGGATCAGTGAATGCTGTGATAGCTCCTTTTTAATATACTTCTCTCTCTCTCTCTCTCTCTCTCCTTTTCTCTCTTCATTTTTAAAAAAGAGATTCCACTGGGAGCAGTGGAATTGAAGTTATGTAGTTCCTGAACCAGAAAGGGAGAATTTTATAAATAGGACAATATATATATAATATATATGTAATATATATATACCCATTAATATATATATATATATATATATTAATATATATATATTAATATATATATATATATATATTAATGGGTAGTTCACATGGTAGATTACACACTTTACTTTTTTTTTATTATTTAAAAAGGATTAATTAACAAAACCATAGGGTAGGAGGGGTACAATTCCATACAATTCCCACCACCCAATCTCCATTTCCAAACCCCTCTCCTGATAGCTTTCCCATTCTCTATCCCTCTAGGAGCATGGACCCAGGGTCATTGTGGGTTGCAGAAGGTAGAAGGTCAGGCTTCTGTAATTGCTTCCCCACTGAACATGGGAGTTAACTGGTCGGTCCATACTCCCAGTCAGCCTCTCTCTTTCCCTAGTAGGGTGGGTCTCTGGGGAAGCTGAGCTCCAGGACATATTGGTGGGGTCTTCAGTCCAGGGAAGCCTGGCTGGCATCCTGATGACATCTGGAACCTGGTAACTGAAAAGAGAGTTAACATAAGAAGCCAAACAAATTGTTGAGCACTCATGGACCCAAAGCTTGGAATAGTGGAGAGGAAGTGTTAGGGGGTACTCACTGCAAACTCTAGTGTACTTCTTTTTTCAGGTATATATTTTGCAGTTGTTTACGGGTAGGTGTGAACATATACTCTCTCTCATAGAAACTGGTGTATATCTAGGTTTTGGGACTTTGTTAGAAAGTGAACCACCTGACATGAAATTAGAGTGTACTATGAAAGGAAAGGTCTCACCCGTGTAATGAAGTTGAAAGGTTGTCATTCCACAAGTGATGTCTCTGGACACAGTCTGAAGTGAAGCATGTTGAGGTGGCAATCATTGTGTTGGTTAGGTTGTGATCCGCAGATGCAATATTATTTGATATGAAATGGGAGAGGCATACGGGAAAGTGGGCCCTATCCAATGGTTCTAAAACTGGGGGAAGTAGAGGCTCTATAGTGGAGATGAGAGGTTCCTGCTGTCTTAGGGTTCAAAAAGAGAATAGATAGTTAATGTTATCATCACATTATTTGGTAATTGGGTTAACTTTGAAAAGTCCTTTTGTTAGGGTTTGCTGTACAGTACCCAGTATCTTGTATATAGCTGTGCTATTGGTTGCTTCTGATCTACTTGGTCTAGGATTTTGAGGGAGTCTGCATATCAATTACGCAGCCTATATATTGAAAAGATTCAGTTTGTGTTTTGAAAAACTTCGAGACATACAATTAATTTTCCCCCTCTTGTATTAATTAACTAGTGATTTATATGACTACATTTTACTAGGAGTGTACATAAACACCCTTCCCACCACCAAAAGGTTGAGACCCATCCCTCCCACCCAATCCCACCCTCACTGGCCCAGGAAGCTGCATGTCTACCCCTCACCACAGGCTTTTTACTTTGGTGCCCTACTTACAATTTGGTCAGGTCCTGCTTTTAGTTTCCCTTTCAGATCTTCTTACTCAACTTCTGACTTAGCTCACTTAACATAATTCCTTCTAGCTCTGTCCAAGATGGGTCAGAGAAGGTGGGTTCATTGATCTTGATAGCTGCATAGTATTCCATTGTGTATATATACCACAGCTTTCTCAGCCACTCATCTGTTGTTGGGCACCTGGGTTGCTTCCAGGTTTTAGCTATTATGAATTGTGCTGCTATGAACATAGGAGTACACAACTCTTTTTGGTTGGGTGATATGGAGTCCTTGGGGTATAACCCCAAGAGAGGAATTACTGGATCATATGGAAGGTCCATGTCTAGCCTTCTGAGAGTTTTCCAGACTGCTCTCCATAGAGGCTGTACCAATTTACATTCCCAGCAGCAATGAAAAAGGGTTCCTCTGTCCCCACAGCCTCTTCAGCATTTGTTGCTGCTGTCCTTTTTGATGTATGTCATTCTTGCAGGAGTGAGGTGGTACCTTAGTGTTATCTTAATTCGCATTTCTCTGACAATCGTGACCTAGAGCAGTTTTTCATATGTTTGTTAGCCTTTTGGATCTCCTCTGAGGTGAATGTTTTGTTCATATCCTCTGCCCGTTTTTGGATGGGGTCATTTGCTTTTTTGGTCTAAGTATGCTGAGCTCTTTATATATTTTGGTGATTAGTTTCTTGTCTGATATATGGCATGTGAAGATATTCTCCCATACTGTGAGGGGTCCCTTTGTTTGTTTAATAGTTTCTTTGGCTGTGCAAAAGCTTTTCAATTTGATGTAGTCCCATTGGTTTGTTTCTGCTTTAGTCTTCCTTGCAATTGGGTTTGATTGATCAAAGATGTCCTTGAGGTGTAGGTGGGAAACTGTTTTACCAGTGTTTTCCTCTAAGTATTTGATTGTTTCTGGTCTGACATCTAGGTCTTTGATCCATTTGGAGTTGATTTTTGGTTCTGGTGAGATAAAGTGGTTCAATTTCATTCTTCTGCATGTTACAACCCAATTTTCCCAGCACCATTTATTGAAGAGAGCCTCCTTTTTCCGTTTGATCCTTTGGGCCCCCTTATCAAAGATTAGATGTCCATAGGTGTTGGGATTTATTTCTTGGCTTTCAATTCTGTTTCACTGGTCTGTGTGCCTATTTTTGTTCCAGTACCATGTTGTTTTGATGATGTTGGCTTTATAATATAGTTTAAGGTCTGGGAGTGTGATGCCTCCATTTCTGCTTCTTTTCCTCAAGATGGTTTTGGCAATTCTAGGTGTTTTCAGGTTCCAGATAAATTATTGTAGTGTTTGTTCTATTCTCTTAAAGAAGCTTGGTGGAATGTTGATGGGTATTGCATTAAATTTGTATATGGCTCTGGGGAGAATATTCATTTTGATGATATTTATTCTTCCAATCCATGAGCATGGGATATCTTTCCATTTCTTGCTATCAGTTTCTATTTCCTTGAGTAGCAACTCATAGTTTTCAGTATATAAATCTTTTACTTCTTTGGTCAAATTTATTCCTAGGTATTGATTGATTTTGCTGAAACAGTAAATGGGAGTGATTTGTGAATGTCTTCTTCTTCAGATTTAGTTTTTGCATAAAGAAATTCCACTGCTTTTTGTACATTGATTTTGTAACCTGATACCTTGCCATATTGCCTAATAACTTCCAGGAGTTTTCTGCTGGATTCTTTAGGTTTTTCTATGTATACTATCACATCATCTGCAAATAGTGACAGCTTGGCTTCTTCCCTTTCAATCTGTATTCCTTTGATTCCTTTCTCTTGCTTGATTGCTATGGCAAGAACTTCCAATACTATGTTGAAGAGTAACGGTGACAGTGGACAGCCCTGTCTAGTCCCCAATCTGAGGGGGAATGCTTTCAGCTTCTGTCCATTGAGTATGATGTTGGTTGTAGGTTTGCTATATATAGAGTCCACTATCTTGAGGAATTTCCATCTATTCCCATTTTTTGTCTAGTTTTGAGCATGAATGGGTGTTGGATTTTGTCAAAGGCTATCTCTGCATCTATTGAGATAATCATTTAGTTTTTGGCTTTGCTTTTATTGATGTGGTGAATGACATTAATTGACTTACGGATGTTGAACCAGCCTTGCATTCCTGGGATGAATCCCACTTGGTCGTGATGAACAATCTTTTTGATATGTTGCTGTATCCGGTTGGCCAAGATCTTGTTTACTATTTTGGCATCTATGTTCATCAGAGATATTGGTCTGTAGTTTTCCTTTTTTGTTCGCTCCCTATCAGCTTTTGGTATCAAGGTGATGTTGGCTTCATAGTAGGTAGA
Organism: Erinaceus europaeus; assembly: GCF_950295315.1. NCBI lineage: Eukaryota > Metazoa > Chordata > Mammalia > Eulipotyphla > Erinaceidae > Erinaceus > Erinaceus europaeus. The sequence continues at coordinate 110,051,503 of NC_080165.1, read as the reverse complement.
AGGGAGTATTCCTATTTCTTCACTCTTATGAAAAAGCTTAAGAAGTATGGGCACTGTTTCCGGAAAGTTTTGTAGAACTCATTTGTGAAGCCATCTGGTCCAGGACTTTTGTTGTTGGTGAGGTTCTTAATAACAGTTTCAATTTCTTTGTGATTGGTGCATTTAGATTTTGTAGTTCTTCTTGGTTCAGTTTTGGAAGGGCATATGTTTCTAGGAATTGTTCCATTTCTTCCAGATTCTCTAGCTTGGTGGCATATAGTCCTTTATAGAAGTTTCGCAAGATTCTCTGGATTTCTGTGGTGTCAGTTGTGATATCTACTCTATCATTTACAATTCTATTAATTTGACTCTTCTCTCTTTTTTGTTTGCTGAGTCTGGCTAGGGATTTGTCAATTGTTTAATCTTTCAAAGAACCGACATTTGGCTTCACTGATCTTTCTTATGGTTCTTTTATTTTCGATGTTGTTTATTTCTGCTCTAACTTTAGTGATTTCTGTCCTTCTGGATGCTTTAGGGTTCCTTTGTTCCTCTTCCTCTACGCCCTTGAGGTGTGCAGTAAAGTCGTTCATAGGGTAGGAGGGGTACAACTCCACACAATTCCCACCACCCAATCTCCATATCCCACCCCCTCCCCTGATAGCTTTCCCATTCTCTATCCCTCTGGGAGCATGGACCCAGGGTCATTGTGGGTTTCAGAAGGTGGAAGGTTTGGCTTCTGTAATTGCTTCCACGCTGAACATGGACGTTGACTGGTCAGTCCATACTCCCAGTGAGCCTCTCTCTTTCCCTAGTAGGGTGGGTCTCTGGGGAAGCTGAGCTCCAGGGCATATTGGTGGGATCTTCAGTCCAGGGAAGCCTGGCAGGCAACCTGATGACATCTGGGACCTGGTTACTGAAAAGAGAGTTAACATACAAAGCCAAACCAATTGTTGAGCAATCATGGACCCAAAGCTTGGAATAGTGGAGAGGAAGTGTTAGGGGGGTACTCACTGCAAACTCTAGTGTACTTCTGCTTTCAGGTATATATTTGCAGTAGTTTATGGATACGTGTGAACATATGCTCTCTCTCACAGAAACTATTGTATATCTAGGTTTTGGGTCTTTGTTAGAAAGTGAAACACCTGGGATGTAATTAGAGTATACTATGAAAGGAAAGGTCTCATCCAAGTAATGATGCTGAAGGGTTGTCATTCCACACCTGAAGTCTCTGGACACAGTCTGAAGTGAAGCATGTTGAGGTGGCAATCATTGCGTTGATTAGGTTGTGATCGGCAGATGCAGTATTATTTGATATGGATTGGGAGAGGCATATGGGAAAGTGGGCCCTATCCAAAGGTTCAAGGACTGGGGGAAGTAAAGGCTCTATAGTGGAGATGTGAGGTTCCTGCTGTCTTAGGGTTCAAAAAGAGAATGGATAGTTAATGTTATCATCACATTATTTGGTAATTGGTTTAACTTTGAAAAGTCCTTTTGTTAGGGTTTGCTGTATAGTACCTAGTATCTTGTATATAGCTGTGCTATTGGTTGCTTATATTTTGTAAGATTTATATCATTATTTTGTATGAAATATAGTTTCACATGGAAAAGCAAAAACCAGAATACTACTGTAGTAAATGTAGTATAGGGAATAGAATTGGAGGCCCTGTCTTTCAAGTCCTATGCTTTATTTTTTTAAATGTTTCATACTTTCATGTTTATACTTTAATGAGAAAGAAAGATTCAAGAGAGACCAAAGCACTGCACAGCTTCGGTTTATGGTGGTGTCAGGGATTGATCCTGGGGTCTTGAATTCTCACATGAAAAACTTTTGCATAAAAGCTGTATTATTTACATGGCCCACTTATGCGTTAATAGCTTAGTTGTTTACCTAGTCACATGCCATAATTTTAACATACATTTTCTTAAGCAATTATCCAAAATTTTAAAATTGCAGGGAAAAATTAAAATGTATCATATGTTTATTTCTATATATGTACTGAATTCATCATATTTTCTTCATGATGTTCCAAGATTTCTTATCAAAGTTTTTTATTTCAGTTACTATATTTCTTCAGTTATTATCACATTGATTCACCTATATGTTTTCTATGTGTTGGGAATGTTTTTCTCCTTTTTTGAGGTTGCAGAAGTGGGATTTATGAATTTATGTATTCTCTGTATATAGCCCTAGATTACAATAACATTAATTATTATAACATTATTTATTCCCTTTTGTTGCCCTTGTTGTTTTATTGTTGTAGTTAATCCCTGATAGTATTTTTGTAATACAGTCATTTCTAAATTCTATACCTACAGTTTTATTTATCATTTGTTTCAGATGAGTTTGTACTTATTTATCAATTTGTATGTTATGTTTGTTTACAGGATTTGTGTAGTAGCTGCTTTAAGATCAAATGATTTATTGTATGCTTTACATTGGGTTTTTCTAGCTCTCCCCCGCCAAGAAAATTGAATCAGTCCTGCTAATTTTGCGGGCCCGCTTGGCCCCGCCCCAAGGAACCCCGAGAGGGTTCCAGAGTTCCAGAGTTCCAGAGTTCCAGAGTGCTTGGCGCTGCTGCAGGGGGAAAGAGGCAGCAGAGTTCTGTTTGGTGATTAGTTTGTCTTAGTTTATAAATCGTTGTTCCTGAATAAAGAAATACAGCTTCCCAGCCCAGCCGTATGTTTCTGGTCGTCTCTGTTACCCACCCGTGAAGCTAGCCGAGCCAGCTAGAGCCTCCGAATTTTAACAACAATGATTTTAAATGTTGAGTGATTTTTAAATATCTTTAATCTCTACTTTGTTTCTTACTGATTGTATTTTTTTTTTCATTTAAGTTGAAATTTTCTAGTGGAGGTTGGTGTGCTCTTTTGCTATTGCTATGTAAACCTAGGCATTTGGAAGATTTTTTTTCTCATTGTTTTTTCTTTTTTTTTTTTTTTTTTTTAGTATTTTATTTGTTAGAAAGAGAGAACCAGACATTACATTACTGATACATGTGCTTCTGGGGTATGAACTCAGGACTTCATGCTTGAGAGTCCAGTGTTTTATCCCCTATGCCAACCTCCAGGACATTGGAAATTTCATATTAAGAACCTCATAACTTTACTTTGGACTGCTTTGTTGGTAAGGGAGAGATGTAGTTCTACCTTTTTGCTGCCAGACTGAGGTAGAAGTCCAAGTCCTCTGTTCAGTCTCAATGGAGACCTGAGATGGAGATATGGAGGGTGGGAGTGGCAAGCTATTGCAGTTGTAGATGGAAAGGAGTTGCAACTTCCCCTTGATTTCTATTAATATCACCTTGACTGAGAGTAGGAAAAGGAACTCCTCCCCACTCACCATGTGGTCTGAGTGATTGGGATCACTTTTACAGTTGACTGGTTGTGAAAATACTGATCCTACTTGACCTTCTGGACACCACCCAGAAAGTCAAAGAAAGGGTATCCCATTACCATAGGGTAAAGCTGTCTTCTTACATCATTTCCACTGTCACTGTAGGGCAGAGGGTCATAAATCCACTGTAATTATAACAGTTTTTAAATTTGCTTTGTATATTTATTTTTTATGGGAAAAAGATGAGAGTTCCATTCAGTGCTAGCATACACAATGTGTACAAGGTGGTTTTTTTTTTTTTTTTTTTTTCCCCTTTTACCAGAGCACTGCTAAGTTCAGTTCTGGCTTATGGTGGTATGGGGGACTGAACCTAGAACAAGCTTCTTTTTCACTCATGAGATATTTTCCAGCTTGTGTTCAATATAGAAAGTCTTATCCATTTTAAAAGTATAAGCTTTGATCTCTTATAGTTAGTTTCCAAAGTAAATTACAACATGTTTTATATAACTATTTTTATTATAACTCCATACACTTGTATACTTCTTTCATAATATTATAGAGAAGATTCAATTTTTAAAAAAATTCTGTTATTAATAATAGAGCTTCCAAATGTGGTTGATGGCTAAAACAGTTTTCTTGGTTTAATTCAAGAATAGAACTTTGGAAATCTGAAACTCAACATTTTCATTACAAATTTGGATTATGTAACCAATCTGGCAGTGATAAAATAACAATACATAACAAATATAACAAAGGCATATCTAAACAAGGAAAGGCAAAAACTAATATTTAGGTAAAGAAAATAGAAATTTTAGATTATTTTATTTTCCTTCAAATGCTATTACATTAGTTCCATTTCTAATCATGAAAAACGTCCTCTTCATCAATCAGGAAGAATCTGAAGGATTTTAACAAATGTATTTACATATGAAATGATGGTCATAGTGAGTTGTTTTTTTTTGCCTCTAGGGTTGTTGCTGAGGCTTTGTGCCTGCACCATGAAGCCACTGCTCCTGGAGGCTATTTTTTTCCCCTTTTGTTGCCCTTGTTTTTTTTTTTTTTTAAATCATTTTATTATTATTTTTCTTAATCATGTCTTTGTTGTTGGATAGGACAGAAAGACATGGAGAGAGGAGGGGAAGAAAGATAGACACCTGCTTCACCACTCCTGAAGCGACTTCCCACCCCCTGCAGGTGGGGAGCCAGGGGCTCAAACCGAGATCCTTAAGCTGGTCCTTGTGCTTTGAGTGATGTGCACTATTTAACCCACTGCCTTACCGCCCAACCTCTCGTGATAGTGAGTTCTTACTGACTTATTATAAAGTTCCTTGGATTTGGCTTGGATGATATGTCTCTGCTCTGTTTTAAGTTAATAATGTCTTGTGTTTGATATTTTGTGGTATATAGCTTGGCTTAAGTAGACTTCTTTGTGATTATTGTTCCAAAATTAACTTGTTTTGCTTTTTCTGTTTTCCAGAAACCAGAGTTAGATTGCAAATTGTGCTGCTGGGTATTCTTAAGCATATCTTCTGCTTTAGACCAGACACATTTCAGTTTCCTATATGACCAGCTGCCTAAGTGTACTGCCATCATCCATCAACTCTACATGTCCAAACTGCCAAAAGTGAATTGGGGTCAGCAGTGCTTCCAAACTGGTTGCTGGCTGACATCCAGTTGTGCTTTGTTGGTGATTTTGTATGCTGACACCCCATAGGTAAATGCCATTGAAGCTGGATGAGAACCATCTTGGTAATATATTTTCTCCTCATATTCTACAGCATAAGGGAAGATTGGAAAATTTAGATCTACAATATGGTCACTGGAAAGACAAATTCAAACAGTAGTTGCTAGTGAGAGGCAGGAATTTGTAGATAACATAATTTCACAACTTTTGAATGTGGATGGAAAATGGAACTAATTTTTATTGTCCTTTTTTCTTTGTAATATATGCATCATCTATAGTCTTTCCAAATTGCACTAATGACCATTTTTAACTCTAGAGGACAGTCATGATATAAGGTTTATCCATCTCAGTTTTCCCATTTTTCTGTTCTCACTGTTGAAGGAGACACTAAAAATAATTTATAATAATGCAATAGAAAAATGATGAAGTGTATGAGGTGTTTTGGCAGAGTCAGCCACTTTTAGGTATATACGTTATTATATATTTATACATACTTAGTACAATTGTATATCCACATACAGACTTTAAAGTTTGTGTATTATACATTTATATGTATGTATTCATAAATGTATATTTCAGTCAAGCAATTTAAATCTGTTTCATGGTTCCTTGTTAGTAAGATTTCCACATTAGAATCACATTATATTACTACAGTGGATACATATATATATATATGCATATATATATTACATACAACTTTCAAGAATTTATCACTATCATTATAACTTAGATATAGTCATTAATCATTTGTTATTTATCTTTGAATGCACTCAAGTCTTTTACTCAAGTCTTTTTGCTATAATTACATTGGATTTATAGTTAGATCTAGCCATGGATCTCAATCAAAATGTTTATTAGAGGGGAAATGTAAAATAAGCATAAATTATACATTTATTTATTTTTGTTATCTAAGAATATCTGTCTTCACTCTCACTTTTGTCTCAGCTTTGAAAAATCCATTGTTTTGTGATGCTGGTAACACTGATAAAAGGTAGCTACAACCAACTGAATACTCTATGGAGGATAGGTAGGCTTTCCCTCAATTGTATTGTTATAGAGAAGGCTCCAGTCTTTCCCCCATGTGTTCTATTATAGGCATGACAATATAAAAGAGACCAAATAAGACCAAAAACTGACACCACAAAACTCTTCCCCCTTTCCCACAAATTCAGTGAATACTCCAGCCAGAGTTTAGAATATTTTATCCCCTATTTTCTAAAACACTACCATATGCTGAAACTAAGAAATTGCAAAGTTGTTTCCTGCCCCAGAGGCAGCTTGATCACTATTGCTTTGCATTTAAATAAACTTGTTTTGCTCTTATATATGGGTGGCTATTTGAATTCTTCTTGTTCAAGCATTGCCTAGAGCCCTCTTTTTTTTTTTTTTCTGGGAGCTGGAAAGTGGAGTGGGGGTAGAACTAGGGATATCTCTCACCCTTGAACTCTGTTTTTGTTTGTTTGTTTGTTTGTTTCCCAAGGACATCATCTGTAACAAGATTGCTGAGACTGGAATATGTCCTCAGTGCACTAGTCTCCTAGAAATATATCTCTGTAAATTTAATTCCAGAACCACAGGGCAAGTAGAGTGCATAAAAGGGTGAAGATTAGTTTGGGGTAAGACTGCACTTTCAACTCTGAAACTTTACTTTTCTCATTTGCACAATAAACTGTTAGCACACATATCATTTTAAAAATAATTAAAAAAATGTGTGTGTGTGTGTGTGTGTGTGTGTGTGTGTGTGTGTGTGTGTGTGTGTGTGTGTGTGTGTTTGAAGGTTCCTATAAACAAAACTGAACTTTCACAAAGCAGGTATTTTCCAGAAGCACCTCTTTGGTATGCAGTTTATTTTGAACTAAAAATACAGGTCTAAAGCAGACATGAATTCTTTATATTGAGCCATTATCTTCCTTTAATCAAAGTAATCTTCTCTTTATCCTCTCCCTACTTTGCAGACCCCCTGAAGGCACAGTGTTTTGTTTCAAAATGTATTTAAGAAAAGACAAAGTGGGGCAGAGGAGACTGCATAATGCTTAGGCAAACAGATTCTCATGCTTCTAAATCCCAGGTTCAATCCTTCAACCACCTTAAACCAGAGCTAAGCAGTCCCTCTGGTTAAAAAAAAAAAAAAAGGAGAGGAGGAGGTGTAGCAAAAGAAACAGAAAAGCTAGAATTAGAGCCTCACTCCCCTTCTGGTGCTGGGGACTGTAACCCAGGACCTCATGCTTGTATGACCAATGCTCAGAGCTATGTCAGTTCCATAACCATTTATTGTTATTAAAGAACAGGCTTATACTCAGAGCTTAATGCAGGTTTATCACTGAGGAAATTGTGAGTCCATTTTTTTTCTTTTTTTCCACTTTTATTTATTTATTTATTTAAGCAAGGAGACATTAACAAAACCATAGGATGGGGAGGGGGATACAACTCCACACAATTCCCGCCACCCAATCTCCATATCCAGTCCTCTCCCCTGATAGCTTTCCTATTCTCTATCCTTCTGGGAGCATGGACCCAGGGTCATTGTGGGTTGCAGAAGGTGGAAGGTCTGGCTTCTGTAATTGCTTCCCCCGCTGAACATGGGCGTTGACTGTTCGGTCCATACTCCCAGTCTGCCTCTCTCTTTCCTTAGTAGGGTGAGTCTCTGGGGAAGTGGAGCTCCAGGAAGCATTGGTGGGGTCTTCAGTCCAGGGAAGCCTGGCCAGCATCCTGATGGCATCTGGAACCTGGTGGCTGAAAAGAGAGTTAACATACAAAGCCAAACAAATTGTTGAAGAATCATGGACCCAAAGGTTGGAATAGTGGAGATAAAGTATTGGGGGTTTACTCACTACAAACTCTAGTGTACTACTGCTTTCAGGTATATATTTGCCCTAGGTTATGGATACCTGTGAACATATGCTCTATCTCCTGGAACCTGGTCTATATCTAGGTTTTGGGACTTTGTTAGGAAGTGATCCACCTGGGATGGAATTAGGGAATACTATGAAAGGAAAGGTCTCACCCGAGTGATGAAGCTGAAGGGTTGTTGTTCCACACCTGAAGTCTTGACACAGTCTGAAGTGAAGCATGCTGGGGTGGCACTTGTTGCATTGATTAGGTTGCAATCAGTGGATGCAATATTATTAAATAAGAATTGGGAGAAGCATATGGGAAAGTGGGTCCTACCCTAGGGTCCCAGGACTGGGGGAAGTTTAGACTCTATAGTGGAAGTGTGAGGTTCCTGCTGTCTTAGGGTTCAAGAAGACAATGGATAGTTACTGTTATCATCGCATTTTTTGGTAGTTGGGTTAACTTTGAAAAGTCCCTGTTAGACATACAATCAATTTTTCCCCCTCTCATATTAATTAGTGATTTATATGACTACAATTTAATAGGTGTGTACATAAATACCATTTCCATGACCAAAAGACTGTGTCCCATCCCACCCACCCACAGGCCCAGGAAGCTGCATGTCCACCCTCCCCCTCACCACAGGGTTTTTACTTTGGTGCCCTACTTTCAATTTAGTCAGATCCTGCTTTTAGTTTCCCTTTCTGATCTTCTTTGTCAACTTTTGTTGATGAGTGGGATCATCCCATACTCATCTTTATCTTTTTTTTTTTTTTATAGAGGAAGAAAGGAAAGAGAGAGTGAAATACCACCATCCATGGGACTTCCTGTTGCAGATGGTATTGCTTCTCTGTGGTGCTGGGTTTAAACTCAGTGCCTCACACAGGATGAATTTCCACTATCACTCTGCTGGGTGAGATATCTTTTGTCCTTGTAAACTTGAGTACAAATACCCTCAGGTTACTAGCAACTGGTAGAATTTATTTTGCTGCCACTCCTTTTTTGTATGCTGTGATGATATTGGCTGAACTCTGGATTTTTTTTTTTTTCTATGTTTCCATTTCTAAAATTGTTTGGATTTTTCATCTAATTGAGAAGAACCTAGAGGGGTATGGTCCCCTCCTACCTGAGACAACACTCCCAACTTCTGTAAATATTTTACATAAGCAGAACCTACATTGAGGAAACTTTGACTAGAATAATTGAAAGAAGTAGAAAATCCAGGAATTAATTCCTTTGTAGGTAAGTAAATATTAGGAGTGAATAATTTCTTTGTGTGGGTATGTACATGCTCACACATAAGTTTGGCAGGGCCTTACTAGACGCATGGAGTTTGACTCTCCCGTGATTTTGAAGTATAAAAGCAGAATCAACACTAGTACTTCAATGAATTGACTTGAATACTTGACTATGTGGGTAAATATGAAACATACATTTGTTCAAAGGGGCAAGAAAGTCTTAGAATCATATTTACATAAATGCCCCATGAATTTTTACTGAGATAGACTTTCCCAAAGGCTCACAAGTAGTAATGAATTTATTTACTCAACACTGTATGATGTGCTAGAGGGAAATATTTCCTTATGTGATTTACTTTATGTTAATGGAGGCAGACTAAACTAATAATCAAAAAGACACAGATATGTGGTCAGCTAGTACTGAATTCCAGGAAGAAAACTAAACAAAATCAAATCAGAAGTGGTGATGATGTTTTCTTTTAGATAGGGAAGGGAAGAAAATCTCTGAGTTGCTAACACTGAATGAAACCTGATTGAGAATAGACATGTGAATACTGGGTTAAAATACTCTGGAAATAGAGCTGTAAATTCAAAGTCTCTGAGTTGGGAGTGTGGTTGTTGACAGAAGGCAGCAAGTGGTGGAATGTGGGGAAAGTTGAATGAGAGAACAGTAGGCACAATTGTAATGACAAAGCATCGCTTTGATGATGTAGCAAGGTCTACATCATTATATGCTATTTTAGTACAGACTAAAGATTTTAGTCAATATAGAATAAAAAACTCACTGACAGGTGATAAGAGACTTTAAATAGGAGGTAACAAAATCCTTCAGATCAGATTTACCACTGCTATGTAGACCATAAACTTTGAAAAGGTATGCAAGAGCCAAAAATCCTGCTAGGAAGTCATTATAATAGTATATCAAGAGATTGTTATGCCTTGGGATAAACGATCTCCCTAGATTGCCAGCTATATTAATAACAAGTTTTGATAATATTTAGGAAGAATGTGAGCATGCTGAGAAAGTTTACAAATGCTATTTTAAAAGTTTTGAGGTTAAATTTGTCTGTCACCAAATGTCCCCTTGAGTAGAAAGTATGAATTTACTGTAATTCAATTTTTCATTCTATCTTACAGTGTTTGGATTAAGTTATCACAATAACCTTATCTTTTTCTACCTGAGTTTCTACGAAAACAAATATAAAACATAAAGAACATGGAAATTATGTAATAAACAGACTCTATATAGCATCACATTATCATATGTTAACCATCTAAGAATTTCTAAGGACACATTAGCAAGTACATTGTACTATAAGATGAAAAGTGACATTTGGGGGATAATTTTTCTATTGACAATGAATAATAAATGTGCAAAATTTTTTTACTTCATATGCTGTAAGAAATGTTTATTTTATATTATGCAATTTAAAATGTTGACTAAATTAAACATTCCATGTACACTTTAATAATATAAGACAGTAAAGCAAAACTGCACAGCTTAAATTTTGTTTCAAAATAATGACTCTTGAAAATTTTATTGACCTTTTGAAATTTGAATTCATGTATAATCAAACTAGAAAGCAATGTTTTGAAATTCTGTTTTGAAAATTAAAAGAATTACTGGGCCCTAAATAACTTTCATTACATGATATTTTGATAAGTGAGTCAGATATATGGATTATATTTCTTTTAAAAATATACATCCCTTCACTAGATATTTGGTCCAAATTCATTTGGGCCTTTTCTGAATCTCAAGTGCCTCCCACCCCCCACCCTTTTAAATTCTCAGGGAAACTTTTTAAACCCAAATCTAAGTGAGCTCACCTGCCTCACTCTCTTATTGAGTTTGGCCTCAGTTTTTTTTTTTTTTTTTAATAGCTTATATCTCTTGGGCAGTCTTATACTGAAAACCAGAAAAAGCATGTCTAATAAAGCACTTTTTTTTTTCACTTACAGAGAGAACTCTAAGAGAATGATATTGTTCCAGTATACTGATTCAAATCTGTTCTTTATCTGAACTCTGTGATTATGAAATTTCAATTAAAGCTATAAAAAGCCAAGCTAACAGACATTAGAGCATGCCAAAGAAAAACAGGATGTTCTTTTTTGATTGGGAAATAATTAGCTAAGTTCAATGGCTGGGTCCAGGTAGCTGAGTTTATATTTACTCCCCTTCATTATAGAAACACTTGAATTACGGTAAATTTTCCCCAAGCAGCAAAGCTGTCATTCAAAAGGGTGATTTTACTGGGGTGCAAATCCCTTTACTTATTACTTCAGTCCATTTTAAAGATGGATTTGGAGCCTGAGGGAAAAGTACAAATTAATAAAGATTTGTTTCTGAGGAGATAAACCTAGACTGTTGTGTGCTGAAACCCACTATAGCACCTGCAGGGCTTTCAACAATGAATATCCTCTGTTATCTCATTTCTTTAAAAAGTGAGATATAAACACAGCTAACTCTCTTCTTGGAAAAAAATCATTACACAGATTATATTATGTCTTCAAGAATAGATACGACATATTGGTTGAAACATGTAAAATTCTGTTTTGAAGTAGAGCAGAAAAAGTAATACAATTTTTAAGGATTATGTCAATGTATCTACCCAAATTTTTCAATATTTTTGTCTTTGGTGGACAGGGATTGGGTAGAATGAATGTAACTTTTTAAAACGTGAAAAATAAAATAATTTTTAATTTTTAAATCTGAACACTTCATGACTATTTTGCTGAGGGATTCTGTTAAACATATAATTTGCATACATATTTTGTTTAAACTGAAGAATTACATTCTAGCTATTAAAGATTTGAAATGATTCTAACAGACTGTAACAGGATAAAATATCTATCAAAAACACCATTAAGATGTGGTAATATAATGGAATGAAAAAAAAAATTAGATATGATTTCTCTCTTCTGTGTAGTCACTGACAATAGTAATAATCTTTTTAAGAGAGATGAGGAGAGTTTTTATTTCTTTTGCCATTAAGGAAATATAAACTTAATATATATTTTAGGATTACATATCCTATTGTCAAGAATTAGTTTAATTTTTAATTACAACATCTATTACATTAAAAATTTAAGTTAACCTTAGGTAAAATGAAGATTTTTGGTAAGCATATAATATAGCTTATTTGTGTAACATATGAAGGACATATTTATCATCAAATCATATTTACATATAACATTATTTTGAGAATGTAAACTGCCTCAGTTGTCTATTCTTTTGCTTCATTGCAATGTCATAAATAAGATATTGTAATAAGGTCATTTCATTATTTGAGGCTAGGAAAGTAGCCAGGTAAGACACTTCCTTTCCATGTGCTTTGACCAAGTGTGATCATGTTTGAGCCTTGATATACCAGATGAGAAGTGCAACAGTGTCCTGGGAGAAGCTCCATTGCTTTAGTGTCTCTTCTTCTCTGTCTGACTTACTTCATGAAAAACTTGACTTGGAGCAGTTAAATCACGCATGTATGAGGCCTCAGCAACAAAAATGAAGTCAAAACATTATTTAATTATATATATTATTCTTGAATGAATAATATTTATCTATAATACTATAAAGTCTATCAAATACTATCATTGTATCTTCGTGCGAAGATAATAGCAGTTTTGAAACCAAAGAAAGACCCAACACTGGCCACCAGCTATAGACCAATTTCCCTCCTCTCCGTGTGTTACAAACTCCTTGAGAGGCTGCTTCTGTCACGTATTTCTCCCCTTACAGAGAAATTCCTATCACCCGCCCAAGCTGGTTTCCGCCCAGGAAGATCTACCTGCGAACAAGCCCTGGCCCTCTCAACTTACATTGAAAATGGATTCTAGAAGAATTTAAAGAAGGGTGCTGTCTTTGTTGATCTCACAGCAGCCTATGACATGGTCTGGCACCGTGATCTCCTAGTCAAGATCTCAAGATGCCTGCCTCCATGAGTGGCCAACACTATATCGTTTCTTCTCCAAAACAGAAGATTCCGGGTGCATCTGGGTGACAAGTCTAGCAGATGGAGACTTGTCTCAAGTGGCCTCCCCCAGGGCTCTGTTCTGGCTCCTACACTATTTAATATTTACATCAATGACCTCCCAGAAACTTCTTCAAGGAAGTTCATCTATGCTGATGACATCTGCTGTGCAACTCAGGCATCCAAGTTTGACATCCTCGAGGAAACACTCACGAAAGATATGTCTCTGATATCTGATTACTGTAAAAAATGGCGACTAATCCCTAGCACTGCAAAAACGGTATCATCTGTTTTCCATCTACACCATGCCTCGGCCTCGCATGAGCTTAATGTGCAGCTTGGCGGTACGAGAATCCGGCATGAAGCCCAGCCAGTCTATCTTGGCGTTACTCTCGATCACACTCTGTCATTTCACGAACATCTCATAAAAACTGCAGCAAAGGTGGGCGCGAGGAATAACATCACTGCAAGACTGGCCAGCTCCTCATGGGGCGCGAGCGCTTCCACACTATGATCATCATCTCTGGCATTATGCTATTCCACTGCAGAATACTGTGCCCCAGTATGGTTCCGTAGCCCCCATGTCCACTTGGTCGATTCCAAATTATATTCCTCCATGAGGATAATTTCTGGAACCATCCGTTCCACCCCGATTCCATGGCTGCCAGTTTTTAACAACATCACCCCGCCAAATATTCATCAGGATGCGGCATCATCTAAGTTCTTTTCCCACGTCTAGGCTCAACCGGACCTGCCAATATACGCGGATATCTTCACCCACCCTGTTCAACGCTTGACGTCTCGTCATCCAATCTGGTCCCCTACGCCTACACTGAACTTCTCTGTTCCAGACTCTTGGAAACAGAGTTAGCAGTCAGCTGAGGTTAAGAACAAACACCTCATCACAGACCCCTGCAAGCGTCAACCCGGCTTTGACCTAGCAAGTTATGATTGGGCTCTCCTCAATCGTTATCCAACAGGCCATGGCTGGTGCCCGCTATGTTCCATCGCTGGGGAGCCAGAGACGACCCGTACTGCCCCTGCAGCTACAGACAGACTATGACCCACATAGTCAACGACTGCCACCTCTCCAGATTCAAAGGAGGTCTCGAAACTTTACATCAGGCTCAACCTGACGCTGTTGACTGGCTACGGAAGAAGGGCAAATGCTAGAAGAAGAAGATTGTATCTAACCACCAAGGTTCAGACAAAAAAAATCATGTTTCTTCTTTCCTCTTTATGAATTCCCTTTAAAAAAAATCTTTGATGTGATTACATCTTTAGTACTTACTTTTATTCTAAGTAAGCAAATCATATTTTATGACTTTTGAAAGTTTTGGAATTCAATATATTCTATAAATCAATGGACACAATTCTTCAAATATTTTCCACTTACTCTTTCATTTCTTCCCTCACAAGTCAAATTATAGGTGTTTTACTCCACTAGCTACTGTCTTATATGTCACTTAAGCTCTTTTGTCTTTCAAAAATCATTTTAAAAAAATCTCTCTCTTTGGGCTAGTGAAATAACATGCCTGGAAAGATATCTACCATGAATTTGATCTCAATTCAAGATTCCAGCAACCATGATACTAGAGGAAAAACTTCAGTGTTACTCCTTCCTGCTTCTCCTTTTCTGTTTTGTTTATTTATTTAATGGAGTTAATGGTTTATAGTGCAGTTGTTAAAATGAGTAAATTACTAATTTTCCCATGCATCATGCAATGGGACCTTAAATTTTTTGTTCACCTTTTCTTTCCCTCTCCTTTCCCAGAGTACTTTGTTTTGGTGCAGAACATCATACCCAGTGCAAGTCTTGTTATTACTGAAGTTTCATATATAAGTAAGATAATTTGGTGTTTGTCCTCTTTTTGGCTTATATCACTTAATATGATGTTTTCAATTTCCAGCCACAATGAGACAAACAACATGGCTTCATAATTTTTTTAACTGTTGAGTAATATTCCACCATGTAAATATAACATAACTTTTTATCCACTCATCTGTCTTTGGACACTTGGGTTGTTTCCATGTTTTGACTATTACAAACTGTGATACTATGAATATAGTATTTATAAGTCTCTTCTGATAGGTGATTCCACCCCACCCCAGATTTGGGTAAATCCCCAGAAGCAAAGTTGCAGGGTCATAATCTAGGTCCATTTCTTGTGTCCTGAGAGATTTCCAGACTGTGTTCCACAATGGTTGGACCAGTTTGTATCCCTACCATAAGTAGAAAAGTTTCCCCTTTTTCTCTGGCATCTTCTCTAAGATTTTTTTTTTCTGGTTCCTTTCTTATTTACTGGTTCTTTTTGTTGTTGTTGTTATTTACTATTAATAGTTACAAGATTATAAGATTACAATATATATACACAACACATCCACCACCAATGTACTGTATCCCCACCATCCCACCTCCCAAAGATAAGCAACATAGTTTTACAAACAACTTACTTGCTTCTGATTTGTTTGAATTTTTGTTGTTCTTTTTTTTCAGAGAGAGTTCATGTAAATCAGATCTCTAGATTCCACATGAGTGAAACCATCTGGTAGTTGTTTTTCATCTCTATACTTATTTCATTAAGCACAATCAGCTCCAATTTCATTCATTTTGTCTCAAAGGACACAGTGTTACCTTGTTTGATTGCGAAGTAGTATTCCATGGAATATATATTCCACAAATTCTTTAGACAATCATCTGATGATGGGTAATTAGGCTGGTTCCACTCTTTAGTAATTGTAAATTATGATTATGTAGCTTTGAACATAAGAGTACTATATGTCCTTTTTAATTAGTGCTTGAATGTCCACTGGATATATGTCTCAGAGTGGTATTGCTGGGTCATAAGGTAATTGCATTTTTATTTGTTTAAGTCTCTCCGTACAGTCTTACAAAGGGATTGTACAAGTTTGTATTCCCACCAGCAGTGAAACAGACTTGCTTCTCCAATACCTATCTTTTCTTGGTTTGTTGATGTAAGCCCTTCCCCCAAGTGTGAGATGGAATCTAAGTGTAGTTTAAATTTGCATTTCTCTTAAAAGTGAAGTGGAGTCTCCATGTGTCTGTGGGCCATATGTATCTTTTCTTAAAAAAATAAAAACTTAGTTCTTTGGACCACTTTTTTACTGGGTTGTTTTTCCTTCTTTTGTAGATTTATCTACCAGTCTTTTTCAAGTTGGCCTTAGTTCAACAACATTGGATTATGTTGTTCTACTTTGCTCTCCTATTTTCTGTGTCTATTTTTCCCTTTTGTTGTGTTCCTGTTCTATTTTAATACAGATCATCACATTAAAAGTTGGGATTCCTTTGCCTCTTCTTTTCATATTGGACTTCTTTCAAAAATTCTTACAAGGAAGAGTTAGTAGTTGTGAATTCCCTCAGATTCTGAATGTTTAAAAAGTTCTTTATTTCTGCCTCATGTCTGAGGCATAATTTAACAGGATACAGAATCATGGCCGGCAATTTTTTTTTCCTCCATGGTTATTGCTGGGCTCGGTGCCTGCACCATGAATCCACTGCTCCTGGAGGCCATTTTTTCCTCCTTTTGTTGCCCTTGTTGTAGACTCACGGTGGTTACCATTATTATTGCCATTGTTGATGCTGTTCGTTATTGGATAGGATAGAGAGAAATGGAGAGAGGAGGGGAAGACAGAGAGGGGGAGAGAAAGATAGACACCTACAGACCTGCTTCACTGCCTGTGAAGCAACTCCCCTGCAGGTGGGGAACCAGGGGCTCAAACTGGGATCCTTATGCTGGTCCTTGCGCTTTGCACCACATGCGCTTAACCCATTGTGCCACAGCCCAACCCCCGATGGCCAGCAATTCTTATCCTTTAATAATTTGAATATGTCACTCCACTCCTTCCTTAACTCTAGGGTTTGTGATAAGAAATCTTATGAAAGCCTGATGGTTTTGCCTTTGTATGAGAATTTCTTTTCCCTTGAAGCCTGTGGTATTTTTTCCTCGTCCCTGATTTTGGATAGTTTTACAATAATGTGTCTTGTGTGTGTCTGTTGTGATGTAATTAACATATGCCTGATGAATTGGACATAATTAGCATAAGACTGATGTCAGGGAACTGAAGCACACCAGGTGGAAATTGGTATCTGTTCCTGCACTAAGCTCTATTGGATCCCTACTTTCCTACATGCTTCGCCTGCCATGGCTGCTCCTCCTGGGACTTGTACATGTATGAATATGAACTTTGGTAATTAACCTATCTCATGGGTCTGGTATATCATTATCTTTGCTCATAACTGCTTATTTTGCTGTACCTAAAGCATAATGTTCTGTTCTGCCATGTAATAAACCTTAATTGTTCTAAATTCAGGCTAAGCCACCCCACACCCACAAAGTCCTCTTATTTTTTAATTGCAACAGGTGTGTGTGTGTGTGTGTGTGTGTGTGTGTGTATGTGTGTGTGCGTGTGTGATTTTGGATCAAAAAATTTAAGTTTTTAGTTGGGGAGGTAGAGCAGTGGCTAGGGCACTAGAATCTCAAGCATGAGGTTGTGAGTTCAATCCCTGGCAGCACATGTACCAGAGTGATGTGTGGTTCTTTCTGTATCTCCTGTCTTTCTCATTAAGAAATAAATAAATAAATAAATAATAAGTGTGTGTTCACCTTCTTGAATTCCTATATTTTGAACATTTATCAGTTATGGAAAATTCTCTGTTAAAATTTCTTTGAATATGTTCTCTAATCCCTTTTCTCTTTCTTCTTTCTCAGGAATCGCAATAACTATGGTGTTTGCCTTTTTGATGGTGTCTGATATTTCCTTGAGAAGTGCTTCATTTTTCCTAAACCTCTCCTCTCTAAGAGTTTTAAATTCAGAGAGTGGTGGATGTATCTTCTAATGTTGATGTTCTATCCTCAACCTGGTTAAATCTACTTCTAAGGCCTCTAAGCTCAACCGGAACTGCTTTGAAAGTGTCCTTTAGGCCCTACAGTTCTGTTTGTAGTTTTTTTTTTTCTTTCTGTATTTTGTAATTTACCACTTAGTTATTGAATTGAATTCATAATGAGTTTTTTGAACTCTGTATTTTTTTCCAGATCTTTGCTTTTCTGGTCATTTGGGTTTTCTGTCATTGTTGTCTTTATATTTCTCTATTTCCTCATTTAGTGTGGATTTTATTGTGCCAGCTGGAGGCATTGTGGTTAAGGTGTTTGATTTTTCTGTGTATATATCTCGTGGGGGAGGGGAGATTTTATCCTGAGTCATTGGGTTGGTTCTATGACCTGATGTCTATATAAGGTTTCCCTGCTTCTGCCCAGCCTCTGTGGGACAACATCAATGCAGATTCAAGAAGTCGCAGTTGCAAATTAATGAGTTTTATGTGTTTGTTTGTTTGCTTTTTTACTTCTAGTATCCTTTCTGTTACTAAAACTTCAACCCAGAAGTTGTGTCTCAGCCATCAATCTAATTTGGTGCCTGCTGTCTCTAAGCACTAGTTTTAGTTGTGGAAATCATGATGCATCCCCTGTCTGTTATCAGGCCACATGAATCTGTACTCACCTGTGACTTTCTTTCTTTTTTATGAGCCATTGTTTCTTTACCTTAGACCCACAAGTGATGTGTCTTACTACCAAACTTCCAGTCTGGCATTAGTCATTACTGATTAAGGTCTTTTTAGTCCCAGGAATTGCTCTCCTTTTCTGTCCACAAGTCATATGTGTTTGTACTCACCTGTGGCTTGGTGAGATTCCAAAGGGATCCTGGTTGTAGTTTGTTGAGTTTTCAGGTGACTTTCACTGCTTTTCTAGTTCTTTGGTAAGAACAAAACATAGTTGCTGCTACTCCATAGGCATGCCTCTGGAAGTAATCCACCAACACTTGTTTTTTCTGTCTTTTCTAATGTCTGATATTCTCACAAGTGTAACAGTGGTATCTGCTTGATGTCTTTATTTGCATTTCTCTGGTTCCAGATATTTATTTGTAACTTTCTCTATTTATTTAAAGAAACTATATGACATCTTCATGAGGATGACATTAAAGCTATGATTAGGATGGTCATTTTGATGGTATTAATTCTACCAATCCATGAGTATGGAATATTTTTCCATTTCTTTGTATCTCCATTTCCTTGAAGAGTGACTTATAATTTTCAGTGTACAAGATTTTCACTTCCTTTGTCAACTTTATTCCCAAATATTTTTGGGAATAAATATTGTTTTTGTTGCTATAGTAAAAGGAATTATTTTCTAGGTATACTCTTCCTCTTACCTAGTGTTTGCATGGAGTAATTCCACTGATTTTTGTATATTGATTTTATAAGCTTCCACTTTACTATACAGTTCAATAATTTGCCAGTTTTCTACTGTATTTATTGAGATTTTTTAATATGTGTAATTATATAGTCTTCAAACAGTGACCATTTAATTTTTCTTCCAATTTTTTCATTTTAACTCCTTTTTTCTTGTCTGATTGCTATGGCTAGGACTTCTAAAACTCTGCTTAGTAGTAGTGGTTATAATGGGAAACCATGCCTTATACCTGACTGCAGAGGGAAAGCTTTCAGTTTGTCTCCAGTGAGTATGATGTTGGCTTTAGTTTGCTGTACATTAAACTGGTTTAAAGAATTTATTGTCTAATCCCATTTTTTAAAAAATGTTTTGATCATGAAAGAATGCTGGATTTTATCAAAGGCTTTCTCTGCATGAGATTTTTGGTTTTACATTTGTTGATATGGTGGATTACATTTATTGCTTGATGTAAACTGAACCAGCATTGCATGACTGGGGTAAAACCTACTGGTGCATGGTGCATGATTTTAATGTACTGCTGTATCCAGCTAAGATCTTATTGAATATATCAGCATTTCTGTTCAACAGGGATATTCTTTTCTTATTGAGTCTGCCTGCTTTTGATATTAGGGTGGTGTGGCTTCATAGAAAGTTTGTTAGGGTATTCCTTTATATAAAAAATCACCCCTGAGTGATAAAGTCCTGATAACTACAAAAACAAACAAAAAGGACCTGAGCGCATGGACTGTAGATTATCTTGCAAACAATAATTCCCAAGTTTGCCTTGCATATGGTAGAGTGATAAATGGATCTTTTAAATACAGTCATCCCTTATTTATGGTGACTAATCAATTCCAGAATCTATCATGATAAGTGAATTTCTGAGAAGTAGGATTCTTTATTTATAAATCTAATATTTTCATAGAGCACAGAAAGCCTGTTTACAACCTTCTAAATGTCATTTTGAACATTATTAAAGCCCTCTAGAAATGAAATAATACCCTTTAGCTTTGCTTCCTTGTTGAAAGAGACAGTAGCTATTGCACAGATATTCTTTTCATCTTTCTGGGTGAAGCAAACAGTAGACTCATTCAAGTCATAATGGTGGGCAACTTCCACGATTTTCTTGCCATTTTTGATCATATCCAAGAGTTTCACATTCTCCTGGATGGTAGTAATTTTCCTCTGGCACTAAGTTTCATTGTCAGAAGGCTTAGAAGAAGAAGCACATTTAGGAGCCATTGTGGGGTTTAGATAAAGGTTCTCAGAAGTTGCAAATGCTTATAGGAGCAAAGATGCATGTATGAGAGAAACACACTCTGAATGGCTTGCTTTCACCATACCCAATTTCAAACACAAACCAGTGGTCAAGTGGCTACACTTGGAATTGAAGGATTTGCAGGGGTGTTGTCTATACATACAGTAATTTTAATTTTAATTGTAATATTGGGTGTATAATTGACTCAAACAACTGAGCATGCACTGTAACATTTTCACTGTGTCAATGAACTTTTTAATGAATATATTTGTAAAAAACGTAATAGAGTGAAGCTGCAAATGTCGAAGCAAGAAGTGACAAGGGACAACTGTATCTCTTTTTTAATAGTATGTTATCCCATGTTAAATTTCACTGAATTTTTCTATAGTTAAAATAAAACAGTTAATTTTTGTTTTAGGTGGTCTAGTTTTCTTTTTTATACATATTCTTTTAATTTTTTTTATTATCTTACTTATTTACTAGATAGAGATAGCCAGAAATCAACAGGAAAGAGAGAAATAAAAAGGGAGAGAGAACTATAGATACCTGCAGAACTGCTTCACCACTTGCAAAACCTTCCCGCCTATAAATGGGGACCAGGGGTTTGAACCAGGGTTTTTGTGTACTCAGTCAGGTGTGCCACCACCTGGCCCCAGTGTTCTAATTTTCATTCCCAAAATCTTCTTGAGCTCTTGCATTGTGTGTGTGTAAGACCAGAAATTGCATATTCAAGATTTCCCACTCCAAGCAGACTTTGTCATTTAAATAGAGAGATACAGAATGTCACTACAACAGACACATTTTGTGCATGGTCAACACCACTCCTTATGTTACATCCATTGGGGTTGAACATTACTAAGTTCTACCCTATGAATTATTCTTTTTTTTTTAAATATTTTTATTTATTTTTTTATTTTTGAGAGAGATGCAGAGAGAGAGAGAGAGAAACAGAGGGAGAGAGACAGAGAGAAAATCCAGAGCACTGCTCAGCTCTGGCTTATGGTGGTGCAGGGGATTGAACCTGGGATTTAGGAGCCTCAGGCATGAGAGTCTGTTTGCATAACCATTATGCTGTCTCCCCTGCCCTAAATTATTCTTTTATCTAACTAGATTTTCAAGATTTTTTCTCTCTTTTTAAAAATATTTGCATAGCCTTTGTTATCAGTAATCTAACAAAAATTTAAAATTTCAGGGGTAGATTTTATATACATATACAATCATATAATTTCATGCATGGTCAATTTAAGTCAGTACCCACTTCAGAAGGTCTAAACACCATCACCACCACATACCCCACCCCCGAAACCACCATAGTTTTCATAATGTCAAAGAGACAGTTTGGTTACAAATGTCTTTACAAATTCATGTTTTAGTGATATATATATTTTACATATCACTTGGTAGTTGCCCTTCACTTCTTAATCTACTTCACATAGCTACCATCTGTTCCATCTGTTTTATTCAAATTATAATCACATTCTTTTTTGATTGCAGAGTAGTGTGCCATTGGACTTATATCACATAACATTTTATTCAGTCATTTGTGTTGAGTATTTTGACTGGTATATTTTGGCTATTGTAAACAGCAGAGCTATGAACATAGGGTGCATATATCAGTTTAAATTAGTGCTTCCATGTCCATACCTTTGCCAAAGACTGGTATTGCTGGATCACAGGGTATTTCTATTTGTATCTGTTTAAGTTGTTTCTATACTGTTGTATATTAAGAATATATTTCACAGGGCCAGGTGGCAACGCATTGGTTGAGTACACATACTTTAATGTGTAAGGCCCCCACCTATAGAGGGAAGCTTTACAAGTGGTAAAGCAGGGCTGCAGGAATCTCTCTATCACTTTCTATCTCCTCCTTCTCTCTCAATTTCACTCTGTTTTATCAAATAGAATAAAGAAATAAACAACACACACACACACACACACACACACACAAAGTTGGGAGGTCCTACTTAAAATACTATATTTCACTTAATTTTTATTAGTGATTTAATAATGATTAACAAGATTGTAGGATAAGAAGGATACAATTCCATACAGTTCCCATCACATGAGTTCCATATTCCATCCTCTCCAGTGGAATTTCCCTATTTTTTTATCCCTCCAGAAGTATGGACCACAGTTCTTTATGGGGAATAAGGTGGAAGGTCTGGCTTCTGTAATTGCTTCTCAACTGAACATAGACAGCCCAAAATATTCCTAGCTGTGACCATGAAATGTGTCCTCAGACTAATAGTGATGCAGAGGTTGCACAGGTTGTCCCAGCCTTCCTTTGGAGAAAGGGGCAGTTTCTATCACTGCTGTTCTACATTAAGGGCAAAGACCTATAGAGGCCTTCAAGAGGGCTTATGATTATGTGCCTGATATAAGTGAATAGTGATGGTGGAGAGAGGGATCCTTTAGAGGTTTAAGTTCAACATATCTATGTGGGAATATAAGTTTTCTCTGACTAGAGTCCCAGATGATGGGATTCAGTTCTGAGTATATATTCCTTTAGTCTAAACACAATATTTCAAATTTTAAACTGATTGAATTCTGACTATGTGCTTAAATTGTTAATGTATTTCTAATAATTATTTTTTTTGAAATATTAAACTACTTATACTTTTAGACCAGGGAGACCAGAAACAATATGTTCTGTCACCATCTAAGATATAGTTCTTTGTAAAATAACATAAAATGGCATAAGTCATAGTGAGGTCTTGTATAATAAATCCTAAGCATGTGATTTTCAGAGTAAACCAAAGTCCCAATTAACTTGGTTATAATAATAATTATTGTCTTCTTAAATTATAAGACAATGAGGAACCTTCTGATTCTCTTTAAAATCCATATTTCTCCCAGTTCTGGAATGTCTGGTGTTTTGTTTATTTTTCTCCAGGCTTCTCTTGATCCATAACATTTGATGCTGCATCTGCTGATCGCAGCCAAATCAATACAACCAGTGTTTCCCTTTGAGCAGTGTCCAGAGACACCAGGCCTGAGATGTCAACCCGCCATCTCCAATACTCTGGTGAGACCTTTCCTAATTCATGGAACACTATAGTTTCATTTTCAGTGGTGCATGTCCCAACAAAGTTAGAACCTAGATATAGACCAGAGCCCAATAGGTAAATACATGTACACATGTATCCATAAGTTAGGTGAAAATATATATCTTAAAGTAAAAGTGTACAGTAGTCTTCAATGACTCAGTAAGTAAAACAAGCAAGTAGAAAGACTTAAAAAAATACACCATAAAATGATTAATCAAATACTTTCTACTTAAAAATACACCATAAAATGCTTAATCAAATATTTTCTACTTAGGCCTCGATACCCTCCTCTCCTACCCTCTACTTCACTTTCCTCATCCACTTTAATTCCAACCTTGTCAAGTAAAATAAGGACTACAAATGCTTCATAAAAGCAAGAGACTGGTATATTTTAATGTTGGCCACTTTAGTGACTATATTTCACTCTTTATTGAAATCCAAACATTAAGTTTTTATATGAGTGAATTCTTGCTTTTATTTTTCTTCAAATGATGTTCAAGAACAGTTTTTTTATGTAGACTTGACTATGAGTGAATAAAAGTGAAAAGAAAGTTTTCATTGATTTTGGTTTATATTTTAAGTTTCTGAATCTATTAGTAAGGATGTGCTTAGATCTTTAGGTAGTTTTCAACAGTATTATGTTAAAATTATTGTTATTCTCTAAAATGTAAATTCATGTTATTCAAATGTCTATAGAGTATTTCTAATTTTATATGTGCTATTAATAAAGGCATAGGCATAGCTCTGCTAGAATACAAACAGCACAGTTTATTTTTTGCCTTGTCTTCTCATTTATCATGCTTAGATTATCTCTAAAGTAAAAATCAATATTTAGAGGCAATATAAATATATAGTGATTATTCAAGCCACATTTTTTCTAATAGATTGTACTTTTTACAAGCCAATTAATGTTTATTCTATGATAAAATAACACACATAATGATAAAACTTACACACAACATAATCATTCACTAGTTGACTTATCATCTATAAGGTTATGTGTATATGTATTCTTAAGCTAAAGATAATGAATGGCTTTTGTAGGTATATGAAAATAAAACAAATTGTATCTGCAAGAGCACTTTTATCTAGTACATATTTCAACCATTCAAGGTTCAATTTGTCAATTTTTTATGTGCACATTCCAACATTACATGCAATATTAAAAGCTATGATTAGCAACATGCCTGGGGGACTAAATGAATCATGGGTTTGCTAATAATATATTAAGTCTTTTACATCTACATAGTCATTTGGACGAAATCTAGTCAACATTAATAGGGTACCATATGATAATTTGCCAAATGAAATGACTATGTCATGAAATCTAGTTCTATTGAACAGGAGGGAATAGAGTATTTTTTTACTGACCAATATAATCACTATAAAACAAAAAGTAGTTTATGTCCACTCATTACTATCCATAATTGTTATCTGAAATATCAATGAATGTTCCTTATTAGTTTCTAATATGAAATAGATTTGTAAGATATAAATTTCAAATTAGACACTTAAATATTCAGTATCATGTTGATATTTTTGTTACATAATTTCTTTAATGCCTTAAGTGAAGCATAGAATTATAATAGAAAACATAGTAAATAAAATAACACTTTGGGAGACCGGGGGAAGATGGCGGACTGAGAAGCTGCTACCAGCGTGTGCTCTGATCACATCTGGAAATGGTAGGATTTTCTGCCTTTAGCAGGCCAGTCAATAATTATAGTCACCAAAGAGGTGACTATAATTTAATTTGGGTTAAGAATTAGAGTAAAGGTGGCACGGACTAGCGGGTGGGCTGCTCCAGACTTCCCAGGTGGCGCCGGGCAAGGCAGGTGCGCCGGGCATTGTCCTCCGCCCGGGAAGGTGGCTCCTCCGCCGGTTGCAAAGCAATGCTGGGAGGCCGGCAGAGGACCCAGAGGGAGCACTGTAGCTTGGGGGCTTTCTCTTGGGAGTCTCCAGGGACCACCGTGACCCTGAGGGCGGATCCAAAGACTTCTTAAGTATAGCTCTCATTGGATCAAAGGACTTGGAGCTAGTTTTCATTTTGAGAAATCCTTTAAAAAAGTCTGGAGGGGGGGTTTCCCGGAAGATGACGGACTGAGAAGCTGCTAGCCGCTGAGCTCCGAACACATCCCCTGGAAACAATAGGATTTTCTGCCTTTAGCAGGCCAGCCAATAAGGGGTCATAGCAGTGACAAGGAGATAACTATAACTTAATTTGGGTTAAGAATTAGAGTAGAGGAAAAACATGCTTCACCTCAGACTGTATCCAGAGACTTCATGTGTGGAATGACAACCCTTCAGCTTCATTACTCGGGTGAGACCTTTCCTTTTATAGTACACTCTAATTTCATCTCAGGTAGTTCACTTTCTAACAAAGTCCCATAACTTAGATATACACCAGTTTCTGTGAGAGAGAGCTTATGTGCACACGTATCCATAAACTACTGCAAAACATATACCTGAAAGCAGTAGTACACTAGAGTTTGCAGTGAGTACCTCCCTAACACTTCCTCTCCACTATTCCAAGCTTGGGATCCATGATTGCTCAACAAATTGTTTGGCTTCGTATGTTAACTCTCTTTTCAATCACCAGGTTCCAGATGCCATCAGGATGCTGGCCAGGCTTCCCTGGATTGAAGACCCCACTAATGTGTCCTGGAGCTCAGCTTCCCCAGAGACACACCTTACTAGGGAAAGAGAGAGGCAGACTGGGAGTATGGACCGACCAGTCAATGCCCATGTTCAGCGGGGAAGCAATTACAGAAACCAGACCTTCTACCCTCTGCAACCCTCAACGTCCCTGGGTCCATGCTCCCAAAGGGCTAGAGAATGGGAAAGCTATCATGGGAGGGGGTGGGTTATGGAGATTGGGTGGTGGGAATTGTGTGGAGTTGTACCCCTCCTACCTTATGTTTTTGTTCATTAATCTTTTCTTAAATAAAAAATTTAAAAAAAATAAAATAAAATAAAAAATAAAATAACACTTTGAAGGGTAGTGAGAAATACACATTTTTTTTCAATATATCTCATGATCTTAGATAAAGAACTTGACAAAAATAGTGTTCATCAAATTTTAAGCTACTTTTATGACACAAAGACAGTAAATTTATACTAGGCTAAGAATTTTAAAAGTTTATATAAATTTATATCTATAGTCTCAAATAAATAGAAATATCACTACTACTAAAATATTTTATGTTATAACTTGATGAAATATAATAAGAATGATTACTTTGATTTTATTTAAGATAATTCTTTAAAATTTGTATTTATAAAATGGAAATATTGATAAAAATATAGGATAAGAAAGGCATATTTCCACACAATTCCCACTCTCAGAACTCCATATCCAGTCCCCTCCCTTGATAGCTTTCCTATTCTTTATCCCTCGGGGAGCATGGACCCAGAACCACTATGGGGTGCAGAAAGTGGAAGGTCGGGCTTCTGTAATTGCTTCTCTGCAGAACATGGACATTGGAAGGTCAGCCCATACTCCCAGCTGGTGTCTCTCTTTCCCTAGTGGGGCAGGCATGTGGGGAGGCGGGGCCCCAAAACAAATGGTAGGATCATCTGCCTAGCGAAGTCAGATCGATGTCATGGTATTATCTGGAACCTCGTGGCTGAAAAAGAGTTAATATATAGTGCAGAAAAAATTGTTGACTAATGATGAACCTGAAGGCAAGAATATTGCAGATGAAGATTTGAGGATTCCATTTTGGAAAAAGCTAGTAGGTCTTTTTTGGGTATATTCCAAGATGCCATGACTTTACTAGTTTTTGCCTGAGCCTGACAGCTAATATGCAGGTGGACCCAGGTTATTTTCTGGGGAGATGGTGTCATAGTTGGCAAAAGGGCTAAGAAGCTGTATCAGGGAAGGGAGTAGCTCCCTAATATGGGAAAAGTATTTAAAATTTGTTAAATGTAAACCCCATCTATTTGATCTGTGCCCATATTTAGCACAGAAGCCTATGTAACTTCTAAATTCCTGTAGGTCTGAGATCATATTCTGTGGTCACAGCTAGGTAAATACCAGGCTGCACTCATTTGAGAACCAATCTTCCTTGAGTAGTAGGTACAGTATGGTGTACCACCTCCCTTCAGAGAATGGAATAGGCCCTACCATTATTGATACACAATGAGAGAAAAGTCCTGTAGAGGCCCAATAAGGAGTCTACTATATAGTTCCTGATGGAGATGACCAGTGACAGTGAAGAGAGGGATCTGTTGAAGGTTTAGGCCCATCATGTCTGTGTGAGAATCCCAGGACTCCCTGACTAGGGCCCCAGGTGATGGGGTGGCCTGGTAGTGACTAAACAGCCATCACTAAAGTATATTGATCTCTTGCTCTTATTCAGCTTTTGTAGTCCTTATTTTGTCAGACAAGGTTAGCTATGGCATGATTGAGGAACATGTAATACGATATAGGTGAGGAGGGTTCTTCTTCTAGCGTTTGCCCTTCTTCCGTAGCTAGTCAACAGCGTCAGGTTGAGCCTGATGTAAAGTTTCGAGACCTCCTTTGAATCTGGAGAGGTGGCAGTCATTGACTATGTGGGTCATAGTCTGTCTGTAGCCGCAGGGGCAGTTCGGGTTGTCTCTGGCTCCCCAGCGATGGAACATAGCGGCACACAGGCCATGGCCTGTTGGATAGCGATTGAGGAGGGCCCAATCATAACGTGCTAGGTCAAAGCCGGGTTGACGCTTGCAGGGGTCTGTGATGAGGTGTTTGTTCTTTACCTCAGCTGACTTCCAACTCTGTTTCCAAGAGTCTGGAACAGAGAAGTTCAGTGTAGGCGTAGGGGACCAGATTGGGTGACGAGACATCAAACGTTGGACAGGGTGGGCAAAGATATCAACGTATATTGGTAGGTCCGGTCGAGCGTAGACGTGGGAAATGAACTTAGATGATGCCGCAACCCGACGAATATCTGGTGGGGCGATGTTGCTAAGAACTGGCAGCCATGGAACCGGGGTGGAACGGATGGTTCCAGAAATTATCCTCATGGAGGAATATAATTTGGAATTGACCAAGTGGACATGGGGGCTATGGAACCATACTGGGGCACAGTATTCTGCAGTGGAATAGCATAATGCCAGAGATGATGATCATAGTGTGGAAGCGCTTGCGCCCCATGAGGAGCTGGCCAGTCTTGCAATGATGTTATTCCTCGTGCCCACCTTTGCTGCAGTTTTTATGAGATGTTCGTGAAATGACAGAGTGCAATCGAGAGTAACGCCAAGATAGACTGGCTGGGCTTCATGCCGGATTCTCGTATCGCCAAGCTGCACATTAAGCTCATGCGAGGCCAAGGCATGGTGTAGATGGAAAACAGATGATACCGTTTTTTGCAGTGCTAGGGATTAGTCGCCATTTTTTACAGTAATCAGATATCAGAGACATGTCTTTCGTGAGTGTTTCCTCGAGGATGTCAAACTTGGATGCCTGAGTTGCACAGCAGATGTCATCGGCGTAGATGATCTTCCTTGAAGAAGTTTCTGGGAGGTCATTGATGTAAATATTAAATAGTGTAGGAGCCAGAACAGAGCCCTGGGGGAGGCCCCTTGAGACAATTCTCCATCTGCTAGACTTGTCACCCAGATGCACCCAGAATCTTCTGTTTTGGAGAAGAAACGATATAGTGTTGGCCACCCATGGAAGCAGGCATCTTGAGATCTTGACTAGGAGATCACGGTGCCAGATCGTGTCATAAGCTGCTGTGATATCAACAAAGACAGCACCCGTCTTTAAATTCTTCTGGAATCCATTTTCAATGTAAGTTGAGAGGGCCAGGGCTTGTTCGCAGGTAGATGTTCCTGGGCGGAAACCAGCTTGGGCGGGTGATAGGAATTTCTCTGTAAGAGGAGAAATACATGACAGAAGCAGCCTCTCAAGGAGTTTGTAACACATGGAGAGGAGAGAAATTGGTCTATAGCTGGCAGCCAGTGTTGGGTCTTTCTTTGGTTTCAAAACTGCTATTATCTTCGCACGACACCAAATTTTGGGCATAGATTCAGATTCCAAGATGTGGGACAGGAATGAAGTGAGCCACTTCTTTGCCGTGGGGCCCAAGTTAAGAATGAGTTCTGGGGTGATGTTATCATAGCCAGCAGCTGTTCCTGGTTTAACCCTCTTCAAAGCGTCTTCCAGTTCAGACAGTGTAAAGGGAGAGAGTTTTGGAGATGGACAAGATAAACGGAAGTGGAATGACCACTCATGGGAAATTTCTCTTTTCCAGACTGGGTCGATCTTAGCACGTCCAACTTGAGTTAGGTGCCTGGCCACTGAGTTTGGAGATATGGGAGGATGGGAGACGGGAGGAGGTTGGCTACTGGCACCCAGACTATGAAGAAGCTTCCAGGCCTTCCTACTTGAGTGGGTGAAGTTCAGACTTTCCGTGAGTTGTTGCCAGCGGGCTTGGCGTGCTGCATCCAGGGAGGCAATGAGATGCCGGCCACATCTGGGTCGCCCGACTCATAATACTGGTTTAGTAGTTGCTCGCATTCAGCATCAAGACAAGGCATATAGGTAGCATGTCTCCCACGAGGAATGGCTTGGGAAGCTGCTTTGAAGATGGCTTGGCGGAAGCGCCTGTAGGAATCTTCAGAGGGGATAGAGTTAATTGGAATTGCAGGAATAGATTTGTTGGTAAGATCACTGAACAGACGCCAGTTTGCTTTCCGAAAGTTCCATCTTAGTTTCTCTGAGCACAGAATCAGTGGAGCTGGAGACCGATGTGGATGATAGCTGGGCGGTGATGACTGTGTGGGAAGATCTTGAGAACTTGTCTCGTAGCACAAAAGGATTGGCCGTTGACTGTGCTAATCCAGCACAAGTCGGGCGACAAGTCTTTATTCCATCTAGCACTGTGAAAAGAGCCTGGCTGTTTGGGATCGTATAATAGGGAGAGGTCATTTGCTGAAGCCCAGTCGGCCAAGATAGAGCCGTCAGCACAAGTGGAGGAATATCCCCAGTCTTGGTGATGACTATTAAAGTCTCCAACATAAACGGCTGGGTGATTCGGGCTAGGCAGGACCTCATTATCCCATGAGGCACTGGGAGGCTTATATACGTTGACGAGCTGAATAGTTCCAATAGTAATGGAGTCGTAGAAGGTCGAAGAGGCCATATGGTAAATGTCCGCAAGACACAATTTGGCGTAGATGGCTCGGCCGTGTTTAGGATGGAGATTATAGCATATTAAATTGAATCCACTGATGGTGAATCGAGCAGCTTCATCGACTGCTATATGTGTTTCTTGTAGGCAGATAACATCTGCCTGATGCTGTATCGCCAATTGACCAATAAGAACGCGTTTGGCAAAGGACAGCCCCTCAACATTAAGTTGGAGGACTCAAAGAGCAGGACCAACAGTTTGAAAGCTGTCAGGAGCTGCTTGTTGCTGGCTTTTAAAGTGACTGGGATCCATGTGGATTCAGTTGGCTAGGAAGGATTGTCAGTTTCCCCAATGAATGGGTACTCATGGGATGCACCACAGAAGGTTGATCCAATGCACCCTGGTGAGGAGGGTATCTAGGTCTATGTAGAAACTGTTTCAATAGGCACTTTAAGGTATCTTTTTAGGTCTTCCTACTTGCTTGCTTCATTTATTGACTCACTGCCAACTATTGTGCACTTTTTACTTTAAGGTATATGTTTTCCCCTTACTTATGAATATAAGTGCAAATGCCCTATCTCATGGGCCCTAGTCTATATCTAGGCTTTGAGGTTTTGTTAAGAAGTGCACCACCTGAAATAGAATTAAGGAGTCCTATGAGCTAGGAAAGGTCTCACCAAAGCAATGAAGCTGAAAGGTTGACATTCCACGTCTGAAGTCTCTGGGCACAGTCTGATGTGTAATTTGCCAAGGTGGTAAAGGTTGCATTTTAAGATAAAAAAAAAAAAATTGTCTTACCCATCTAGACTTAAAACTGCAAGACAGTTATTTTTTTTAACATCTGCTGGCATAAAGTATAAAACATGTTGAAAGATAAGTACCTTTTAATGTACTTCTGGGAATTAGCAATTTAAAGAGTTCTTTAATTCATTAATTTGCTAGTAATTCTCTTCTGAAAAATGAAAGTGCCAGTGGCTATGATCCAGGAAGTTAGATGATGGATTTCCATGAGCCATACATGAAAATTAGCTTTGTTACTTTATTGTTATTGTATTAAAATGTGTTCTCTACTTCAAAATAGAGAACATTTTCAATCTTGGTCAGTAGCTGTTATTCTTTATTGGGAATGGAATATATATTACATGTCAGAATCTCTTGAATTGTAAGTATGTCTGACTCACTTTAAAGATGTTTTTAGAACTAACTCTGATACTTTTAATTAAGATTCTAAGAAGTCACAAGTCTGTATCATGTGTAACTTTGTTTATTTCAATGTTGGTCTCTTATGCTTCAAGTAATACTACCATTTTGTGACACAAGTTTAGCTTAATACAAGTAACATTTTATAGACTATAGAAAAAAACATAAATAATTAAATACTACCATTTGGTGTGTGATAGTCAAAAGGTACAAAGATTGAAGAAGGATTTTCTTTTGCAGAAAGTATCATTGTGCTGAAGAGATAGAATAATGGTTATGCAAAATATTTTCATGCCTGAGGCTCTGAAGTCCCCATCACCATCATAAACCAGAGTTGAGCAGTGCTCTTGTCTCTCTCACACATGCACGCTATATATCTCTGTTTCCTTAAAAATAAAGCATTTACAAAAGAAATTATTGTTTTAAGTTATACTTTGAACATCAAATTACTTGACCCAAAACAATTTAATATATATTCCAAAAAAGATAAAGAACAAGAGGGAAATACAACAAGAAATGAGAAAATACAATAAAATTTAGTAAACTACTGCTCATTCCATCAATTTCTCAACCAGGTTTATGTGGTTTATGGTTAGACTATATGACCAAAAAGATTAGTTAAGACATACACACTTTCTAAGTGAATTTTCGAATTTTTATACTCTTAATGAATATAGAAATAAAATTCATTTAAAAGTTGGAATATAGAGGATGTTATTATGTTATGGGAACAATATAAATTGATTTGGAACATTTTATAAGAATAAAGCATGATTTTTAAAAATTTTGTTTATAAAAGGAAACACTAACAGAACCATAGGGGGTAAGAGGGGTACAACTCCACACAATTCCCACCACCAGAACTCTGTATCCCATCCCCTCCCTTGATAGCTTTCCTATTTTTTAACCCTCTGGGAGTATGGACCCAAGGTCATTGTGGGATGCAGAAGGTGGAAGGTCTGGCTTCTGTAATTTCTTTCCCACTGAATATAGGCATTGATAGGTTGATCCATACTCCAGCCCTTCTCTCTGTTTCCCTACTGGAGTGAGGTTCTGGGAAATTGGAGCCCCACGACACATTGGTGGAATTGTCTGTCCAGGGAACTCTTGTTGTCATCATGCTAGCATCTGGAACCTGGTGCCTGAAAAGAGAGTTAACATATAAAGCCAAACAAGTTGTTGACTAATCATGAATCTAAAGGCTTGAGTAGTACAAATGAAGAATTTGAGGGGTATCCATTTTGTAGATAGCTAGTAGGCTTATTTTAGTAATATTCCAAAGGGCATGAGGCTATACTATTTTTCTTTCCCCTGAGTCTGAAATCTGATATGCAAGTGAATCCAAGTTATTGTCCAGGGAGATGATATCATGGCTGGAAAAAGGACCAGCAAGGTGGATCAAGGAAGAAAGTAGCTCCCAAATATGGGAAAGGTGTATAAATATTGTTGACTATAAACCCCATCAATTTGATGTGATCTGGGGTCCATATTCAGCTTAGGAGACTACATGACCTCTGCATCCCTATAGATCTGAGCCCACATTCTGTGATCATGAGTAGGAACATTCCAAGCTGTCCCATTATCATGACCCATTTTCCTCAGATGTAGTACAGAGTACGTTGTCCAGCCTCCCTTAGGAAGATGTAACATTCTCTACCGTTGTTGATCCAAGTTGAGGACAAGATCCTTTGGGGCCCAGAAAGGGGTCTGTTTCGTTGTTCCTGATAGAGATGACTGATAACAATATAGAGAGGGATTTATTCAAATTATAAGCCCATCATGTCTGTTTGGGAATTTTGGGACTCCCTAAATAGGGCCCCAACTAATGGATTGGCCTGATAGTGACTTGAGAGCCATCGTTAAGGTAAGCCAATCTCTTGACCTTATTCAGCTTTTGCAGTCCTAAGAATGATTTTTGCATATATAAAATACCTGGTGGAAATCAACTGAAAGAATGTATAAGAACAAATGTGAAACTATGTTGGAAGAAATAAGGAATAGAATGTGACCTGTCTGCAAAGGAACTAACAGTATTTCTCAAAACTGACATCTGATGTAACTCTTGCAAATAGGTAGAATAAATGGACAGAATATTGAATCTTTGAAGGTCAATTAAGCAATGATAAATCTCAGAAACATTCTTTGATGATTAAATAAAATTAATTCTTCACTGTTGTAAAAAAGTATAGAATGTTTGACTCAAAATAGCATATGTATTTTATCTCATAGTTTCTATGAGTCAGGAGTACAGGCATAGCTTAACTGGAATGTCTGTATATGGTCTGTACATGGCTACAATGTGAGTATTGAGTAGTCTGCATTCTTCTATGAAATTTGAGCCATTTTCCAAATAAAAGTGGTTATTGGAAAAAATAATTTTCTGCTTTCAGTATTCTACTCCTTTTTCATCCTCATTTTTTCCCCTGGCTATGTGTGACCATTTTTGTCTTCTTTTTTTTAAATTAATAATTTAATGATGATTGACAAGATATTGGAATTAGAAGGGTACAATTCCACACAATTCCTACAACTAAAGTTCTATATCCCATATCCCATGCCTTCCATTGGAAAGTTCCCTATTCTTTTTTTTTAAATTATTTGTTTATTCATGAGAAAGACAGGTAGAGAGAGAGAAAGAACCAGGCATCACTCTGGTACATGTACTTCCGGGTATTGAACTCAGGACCTCATAGTTGAGAATTCAATGTTTTATCCACTGCGCCATCTACGGGACCACAAGAATCCCTATTCTTTATCCCTCTGGGAGTATGGACTAACCTTCTTCATGGGGTGCAGAAGGTGGAAGGTTTGGCTTCTGTAATTGCTTCTCTGCTGGACATAGGTGTTTACAGGTTGATTCAGACCCTCAGCCTGTTTCTATTTTTCTAGTGGGATAGGGGTCTGGGGAGGTGGGGTTCTAGAACACACTGCTGAGGTAGTCTGCCATTGAAGACAGGTTGGCATCATGGTAGCATCTGCAACTTGGTGACTGTAAAACATTAAGATATAAAGCAGAACAAATTGTTTAATAATCAGGAACCAAGAGGGAAGAATATAGCAGATGGGGTTTGGAGACTTCATGTTGAAAGAAGCTAGGAATTCTATTTTGGGTATATTGCAAGGGGCCCATGACTTTACTAATTTTTGCCTGAGCCCAACAGCTAACATGTAGGTGGGCTTAAAGTGTTTTCTGGGAAGATGGTGTCAGAGTTAAGAATAGGACTAAATAGCTGTATTAGAGAAAAGAATGGCTCCCAAACATGAAGAAAGTATATAACTACCATTAACTATAAATCCTGTAATCTAACTTAGGGCCATGTCATCTTCCAGACAAAAGATTAATAACAAAAATATATAAAGCTCTCACCAAATCTAGCAACAAAAGAAAATAAAATGACCAAATTCAAAAGTGGGGAGAAGATATGAACATAATATTCAATACAGAAGAAGTACAAAAGATCAACAGACATATGAAGAATGGATCCAAGTTACTCATTGTCAGAGAAATGCAAAGAAAAACAATAATGAGATACAACTCTCTGCAACTGTCATATATCAGAAACAACAGCTACAACAAATCCTAGAGAGGCTGTGGGGACAAAGAAACCCTTCTACAAGTTGGTGGGAATATACATTGGTTCAACTCTGGAGAGCAATCTGGAGAACACTCACAAGGCTAGAAATGTATCATCCATAAAATCCAGTAATTCTTCCCCAAGGAATATAACCTAATAATTCAAATATATATTTATATATCTCTATTCATAGCTACACAATTCATAGTAGCCAAAACTATGAAACAACCCAGTTGTCTAACAACAGATGAGTGGATGAGAATATGTGGTATATATTCAGCTATGAAGAATAATGAATCCACCTTCTTCCATCCATCTTGAGTGGGGCTTGAATGTTAAATGAGATAAGCCAGAAAAATGAAAGATGCGTATGATATGGTGCCACTAATAAACAGACGTTGAGAAAGAATAGAAAGGGAAACACAAAGCAGAATTTTACTGAGTTTGGAGTACTGCCCCAAAGTAAAGAACTCAGGATGGGGGAGGGTAGATTTTCAGTTCCACTGTAGAGGACTGGGGATAGGGACACCTACCTTGGTGGTGTTCATATACACTTCTATTAATATATAATCTTATAAATCACTGTTTAGTCCACTTGAGAGGGGAAAAATAAATGCCGGGAGCTTTTAAATGCATAGACATCAGTGCTGAGTATATATTGCTTTAATCTAAGTTTTTTTAAATTTTTTTCTTTTTTATTTAAGAAAGGATTAATTAACAAAACCATAGGGTAGGAGAGGTACAATTCCACACAATTCCCACCACCCAATCTCCATTTCCCACCCCCTCCCCTGATAGATTTCCCACTCTCTATCCCTCTGGGTGCATGGACCCAGGGTCATTGTGGGTTGTACAAGGTGGAAGGTCTGGCTTCTGTAATTGCTTCCCCACTGAACACGGGCGTTGACTGGTCAGTCCATACTCCCAGTCTGCCTTTCTCTTTGCCTAGTAGGGTGGGTCTCTGGAAAAGCGTAGCTCCAGGAGACATTGGTGGGGTCTTCAGTCCAGGGAAGCCTGGCTGGATCCTGATGGTATCTGGGACCTGGTAACTGAAAAGAGAGTTAACATACGAAGCCAAACCAATTGTTGAGCAATCATGGACCCAAAGCTTGGAATAGTGGAGAGGAAGTGTTAGGAGGGTACTCACTGCAAACTCTAGTGCACTTCTGCTTTCAGGCATATATTTTGCAGTAATTTACGGATACGTGTGAACATATGCTCTCTCTCACAGAAACTGGTGTATATCTACGTTTTGGGACTTTGTTAGAAAGTGAACCACCTGAGATGGAATTAGAGTGTACTACCAAAGGAAAGGTCTCACTCTAGTAATGAAGCTGAAGGGTTGTCATTCCACACGTGAAGTCTCTGGACACAGTTTGAAGTGACGCATGTTAAGGTAGCAATCATTGCGTTGATTAGGTTGTGATTGGCAGATGCAATATTATTTGATATGGATTGGGAGAGGCATACGGGAAACTGGGCCCTATACAATGGTTCCAGGACTGGGGGAAGAAGAGGCTCTATAGTGGAGATGTGAGGTTTCTGCTGTCTTAGGGTTCAAAAAGACAATGGATAGTTAATGTTATCATCACATTATTTGGCAATTGGGTTAATTTTGAAAAGTCCTTTTGTTAGGGTTTGCTGTATAGTACCCAGTATCTTGTATATAGCTGTGCTATTGGTTGCTTCTGATCTACTTGGTCTAGGCTTTTGAGAGAGTCTGCATATCAATTACACAGCCTATATATTAAAACGATTCAGTTTGTGTTTTGAAAAACTTCGAGACATACAATTAATTTTCCCCATCATATTAATTAACTAGTGATTTATATGACTACATTTTACTAGCAGTGTACATAAACACCCTTCCCACCACCAAAAAACTGTGATCCATCCCTCCCACCCATTCCCACCCCCCACTGGCCCAGGAAGCTGCATGTCTACCCCTCACCACAGGGTTTTTACTTTGGTGCCCTACTTACAATTTGGTTAGGTCCTGCTTTTAGTTTCCCTTTCAGATCTTCTTAGTCAACTTCTGTTGATGAGTGGGATCATCCCATACTCATCTTTATCTTTCTGACTTAGCTCACTTAACATAATTCCTTCTAGCTCTGTCAAAGATGGGTCAGAGAAGGTGGGTTCATTGTTTTTGATAGCTGCATAGTATTCCATTGTGTAT
This sequence comes from Erinaceus europaeus, assembly GCF_950295315.1. Lineage (NCBI taxonomy): Eukaryota > Metazoa > Chordata > Mammalia > Eulipotyphla > Erinaceidae > Erinaceus > Erinaceus europaeus. The sequence goes on along the minus strand of NC_080165.1, from coordinate 110,013,849 downwards.
ATATACCACAGATTTCTCAGCCACTCATCTGGTGTTGGGCACCTGGGTTGCTTCCAGGTTTTACCTATTATGAATTGTGCTGCTATGAACATAGGAGTACACACCTCTTTTTGGTTGGGTGTTATGGAGTCCATGGGGTGTAACCCCAGGAGAGGAATTACTGGATCATATGGAAGGTCCATGTCTAGCCTTGTGAGAGTTCTACATACTGCTCTCCACAGAGGCTGTACCAATTTACATTACCACCAGCAATGTAAAGGGTTCTTCTGTCCCCACAGCCTCTCCAACATTTGTTGCTGCTCTCCGTTTTGATGTATGCCATTCTTACAGGAGTGAGGTGGTATCTTAGTGTTTTCTTACTTTGCATTTCTCTGACAATCAGTGACCTAGAGCAGTTTTTCATATGTTTGTTACCCTTTTGGATCTCTTCTGTAGTGAATGTTTTGTTCATATCCTCTGCCCATTTTTGGATGGGGTCATTTGCTTTTTTGGTGCTAAGTTTGCTGAGCTCTTTATATATTTTGGTGATTAGTTTCTTGTCTGATGTCTGGCATGTGAAGATTTTCTCCCATTCTGTGAGGGGTCTCTTTGTTTGTTTAATAGTTTCTTTGGCTGTGCAGAAGCTTTTCAATTTGATGTAGTCCCATTGGTTTGTTTCTGCTTTAGTCTTCCTTGCAATTGGGTTTGATTCATCAAAGATGTCCTTGAGGTGTAGGTGGGAAAGTGTTTTACCAATGTTTTCCTCTAAGTATTTGATTGTTTCTGGTCTGACATCTAGGTCTTTGATCCATTTGACATTGGTTTTTGTTTCTGGTGAGATAAAGTGGTTTGATTTCATTCTTCTGCATGTTACAACCCAATTTTCCCAGCACCATTTATTGAAGAGAGCCTCCTTCTCCGTTTAATCCTTTGGGCCCCCGTATCAAAAATTAGATGCCCATAGGTATGGGGATTTATTTCTGGGCTTTCAATTCTGTTCCACTGCTCTGTGTGCCTATTTTTGTTCCAGTGCCATGCTGTTTTGATGATGATGGCTTTATAATATAGTTTAAGGTCTGGGAGTGTGATGCCTCCATTTCTGTTTCTTTTCCTTAAGATGGTTTTGGCAATTCTAGGTGTTTTCAGGTTCCAGATAAATGATTGTAGTGTTTGTTCTATTCTCTTAAAGAAGCTTGGTGGAACTTTGATGGGTATTGCATTAAATTTGTATATGGCTCTGGGGAGAATATTCATTTTGATGATATTTATTCTTCTAATCCATGAGAATGGGATATCTTTCCATTTCTTGGTATCAGTTTCTATTTCCTTGAGTAGCGACTCATAGTTTTCAGTATATAAGTCTTTCTCTTCTTTGATCAACTTTATTCCTAGGTATTTGATTTATTTTGCTGAAACAGTAAATGGGAGTGATTTCTGGATGTCTTCTTCTTCAGATTTAGTGTTTGCATAAAGAAATGCCACTGATTTTTGTACATTGATTTTGTAGCCTGATACCTTGCCATATTGCCTAATAACTTCCCGTAATTTTCTACTGGATTCTTTAGGTTTTTCTATGTATACTATCATATCATCTGAAAATAGTGAGAGCTTGACTTCTTCCCTTCCAATCTATATTCCTTTGATTTCTTTCTCTTGCCTGATTGCTATGGCAAGAACTTCCAATACTATGTTGAAGAGTAACGGTAACAGTGGACAGCCCTGTCTAGTCCCCGATCTGAGGGGGAATGCTTTCAGCTTCTGTCCATTGAATATGATGTTGGCTGTAGGTTTGCTATGTATAGACTCCACTATCCTGAGGAATTTCCCATCTATTCCCATTTTTTGTAGGTTTTTGAGCATGAATGGGTGTTGGATTTTGTCAAAGGCTTTCTCTGCATCTATTGAGATAATCATGTGGTTTTTGGCTTTGCTTTTATTGATGTGGTGAATGACATTGATTGACTTACGGATGTTGAACCAGCCTTGTGTTCCTGGGAAGAATCCCACTTGGTCGTGATGAACAATCTTTTTGATTTGCTGTTGTGTCCGGTTGGCCAAGATCTTGTTTACTATTTTGGCATCTATGTTCATTAGAGATATTGGTCTGTAGTTTTCCTTTTTTGTTCGCTCCCTATCAGCTTTTGGTATCATCACTGTGTTATATATAGAAGATTGAATATGATAAAATTTTAAATCCAGTAGAGCAACATTTATTTTTAAAAAAATATTTTATTTATTTATTAATGAGAAAGGGAGAGTAGAGAAAGAAACAGACTTCACTCAGGTACATGTGCTGCCGAGGATTGAACTCAGGACCTCATGCTTGGAAGTCCAACACTTTATCCACTGTACCATCTCTGAGACCACAACACTTAATTTTTAAAAGAATCACACACACACGCACACACACACACACACATACACACACTACACTGAAAATGCTAGTTCCAATGTGATTAATTAGTAGGAAGAAAATGAAAGATAAAGGGGTTTGGGAGTTTAGTGCACACAATAACATGTCCAAAGACTCTGGTTTAAACCTCTGCTTCCCACTTGCATGGAAGAAACTTCATGAGCAGGAAAGCTAGTCTTCAGGTGTCTATTTTTCTCTCTCCCTTTCTGTATATCTCCCCCTCCTCTCTCAGTTTCTCTCTTATCTATCAAATAACACATATCTTATCAAATAAGGTAATATAACAAATAGTATTAATGTGCCTGGGACAATTATATAGAGATTCATCAGAATGTCATTAAGTAGGTAATGTATTAATAGCATAAAAAAGTTTGATTTTAAAGTAAAGAGGGTGAATGTTTTAAACTTAGACAACATCTGGTTAACCCTCCACAAAAAAATAAATAAATAAAATTAATTAAACCTGGGATTTCTGAGTGAGAGCACGATTTCCAGGCCAATATTAAATAAACTGTAAAGGAAGGGACAAACAGGAACCATAGTAGAATTTATAATTCAACTATATATATATATATATATATATATATATATATATATATATATATATATGTATATATATATATGTGTTTGTCATGAATATATATATATTCAACTATATATATATATATATATTGGTGTTTGTCATGTATCTCCCACTTCAGTTTGAACATGAGACACTTTTTCTCATCTTCCAAAACCAATGATAGTGTCATACATTAAAACTATAGTCCCAGCAGCTCCTGAATCAGACCACAAGGCGATTCACTTCTATTGTGAAGAGACTACCGGTCACATCACACAATAACTAAATAGCAATAAATATATAAATATATATGCCCCAAACTCAGGTGCACCCAAATATATAAAACAAATACTGAACTTAAGGGAAACATTGACAGCAAGACAATAATAGTATGATATTTTAACATGTCACTCATAGGAAAAGATAGAACCTCTGCACAAAAATCAACAGAGGTAGTGATCTTCAATGAAACCATAGATGAAATGGACCTAATAGATATATTCAGAACTTATCATCCCAAAATAAATGAATACACACTCCTCTTAAGTACACATGGAACATTCACAAGGATCAACCATATTATGAGCCACACTGATAGCCTAAACAAATATGCAAATATCAGAATTATAAAATGCTTCTAAAACCATGAAGGCATGAAACTAGAAATCAACCAAAAAAAAAAAAAAAAAGGAAAATGAATAAATTGCCCATACCCTAGAAATTAAACAATATATTTCTGAATAATACATGGATCACTGCAGAGATCAAAAAAGAAATTAAGAATTACCTTGATACCAATGAAAATAAAGAAACCAACTACCATACTCTGTGGGATACTGCAAAACAGTCCTAAGAGGGAAATTCATAGCACATAGCAATACAGGCCTACCTTAATAAACAAGAGACATCTCTAGTAAAACATGTAACAGCCCAACTAATCCAATTAGAATTGGAACAATAAAAAGACCCAGCAGTCAGCAGGACACAGGAAATAATCAAAATCAGAGATGAAATAGAAAACAAAAAAGACCATCAGGAAGATTACATAAACCAAGAGCTGATTCTTTGAAAGGATAAACAAAGGGAGGTGGTAGCGCAGTAGGTTAAGCACACATGGCGCAAAGCGCAAGGACAGGCTTAACAATCTTGGTTCAAGCCCCTGGCTCCTCACCTGCAGGGGGGTCACTTCACAGGCAGTGAAGCAGATCTGCAGATATCTGTCTTTCTTTTCCCATTTCTGTCTCCCCCTCCTTTCTCAATTTCTCTCCATCTTATCCAACAACAATGACATCAATAACAACAATAATAACTACAACAATAAAAAAAACAAGGGCAATAAAAGGGAATAATTAAAAAATAAATAAGAAAGGATAAACAAAATAGATAAACCTCTAGCTACTGAGAGAAAAAGAGAGAATGCTATGGTAAAATGACCCAGAAGTAAGAGAGGAAATATTACAACAAATGAGGTAGAGATTCAAAGGATTATGCAAGACTACTATGGACATCTATACTGAACTAAATTTAACAACTTAGAAGAAATGTAAACATTCGGAGTTAGGAAGATGGCGGCCTGAGAAGTCGCTAACAGCGAGTGCTCTGATCGCATCGTCGGCAATGGTAGGATTTTCTGCCTTTAGCAGGCCAGTCAATAAGGGGGGACACCAAAGAAGTGATTACAATTTAATTTGGGTTAAGAATTAGAGTAAAGGTGACACGGACTAGCAGGGCGCCAGAATTCCCAGGCGGCGCCGGACAAGGTGAGTGCGCCGGGCATTGTCCTCCGCCAGCCCAGGAAGGCGGCTCCTCCGCGGTTGCAGAGCGCGGCGGGCAGAGGACCCGGAGAGAGTACTTTAGCTTGGGGGCTTCCTCTTGGGAGTCTCCAGGGTCCACCGCGACCCTGAGGGCGGATCCAAAGACTTCTCTAGTATAGCTCTCATTGGATCAAAGGACTTGGAGCTAGTTTTCATTTTTGAGAAATCCTTTAAAAAAGTCTGGAGGGGGGGGGTTTCCCAGAAGATGGCGGACTGAGAAGTGGCTAGCCTTGGAGCTCCGGACACATCTCTTGTAAACAATAGGATTTTCTGCCTTTAGCAGGCCAGCCAATAAGGGGCCATAGCAGTAACAACAAGGAGGTGTCTATAACTTAATTTGGGTTAAGAATTAGAGTAGAGGAAAAAAATTCTTTTTTCTTCCTTTTAATTTTCAAGCATACATCCTTCCCGCCGCCCCCCTCCCCCCCATAAGCAGTGCCTGGGACCAGCTACTAGCAGGATACCCCATACCACCAAACAGGGTGTTTTTTTTTTGTTTGTTTTTTTTTAATTTCACTGATACACATTTGGGAAGTTCCTCGCACTGCTCTTTAATTACAACTCTTCTTCTTATCTTCCCCCTTTTCTCTCTCTTATCTCTCTCTATCTCTTTTTTTTTTTTTAATCTTGTCATACACTTCTTTCTTCTTTGCCTTTCTGAATTTGTGAATTACTTTGGGGAAGAAATCTGACCCAGAGTGGAATCTCTATGTGTGTATCTCTGCTCTAGTTCCCTTTACACTCTTGTTACCCCTAGAATATACACTGGATAGTAGATTTGCATAACTGTCTATTCTTGCTATCCTCTCTTTCTTTTCTCTTTCTTCACTGGGATTTGGTTACTATTTTTTCATGGACTGGAGAAATTGTTTGGCTAACTGGTAACGATTAAACTCCTTCAATACTTACTTCAGTTGCTACTGTTATTCCGGAGGTTGGTGAGTGCAATTGTCATAAAGGTATTTAGTACAGTGTTACTTGTGCTCAAAACACAACAAATGAGGAACAACAGAGCATAAAAAAAAGAGAGAAACACATAAATAAAAAAATGGGTAGATTAAAAACAAATAAAAATGCTACCCCAAGGAATGAAGACAAGAGCCCAGAAGAAACCACAAATCAGTCAGAAGTAACCAGAGATAAGAAAAGTATGCAAGCAATAATAAACTTACTAATCACAGAAATGAAAACAACATTGGAGGAAAGGAATGGCAGTATTAGGGAAACAACAGTTAAGACACCCAAGGAAAATACTGATTATCTTGAGACAATTAAAGAACTGAAAGCTGAAATAGCTGTAATGAAGAAAGAAGCTGAGGCAAGGGAAAGCAGACTAACAGAAGCAGAAAACAGAATTAGTCAGACAGAGGGTGAGTTAGAGAAAACTAAGAAAGAGGTGAAAGAGCTTAAAAAGAGATTGAGAGACACTGAAAACAACAACAGAGACATATGGGATGATCTCAAAAGAAGTAACATTCGTATAATTGGCCTGCCAGAGGAAGAAAGAGAGGAAGGGGAAGAAAACACTCTAGAGGAAATAATAGAAGAAAACTTCCCAGACCTGAATAACAGAAAGGATATCAAGGTTCAAGAGGCCCAGAGAGTACCAAACAGAATCAACCCAGACCTGAAGACACCAAGACACATCATAGTCACAATGAGAAGAAGTAAGGATAAAGAAAGGATCCTAAAGGCTGCAAGAGAGAAACAAAAAGTCACATACAAGGGAAAACCCATAAGACTATCTGCAGATTTCTCAACTCAAACTCTAAAAGCCAGAAGGGAGTGGCAAGAAATCTATCGAGCCCTGAATAAAAAAGGGTTTCAACCAAGGATAATATATCCTGCTAGACTTTCATTCAAGCTAGATGGAGGGATCAAAACCTTCTTAGACAAACAACAGTTAAAGGAAGCAACTATCACCAAGCCGGCCCTGAAAGAGGTACTAAAAGGCCTCTTATAAAGAAGAACATCACTATAATACTTGCAATATATCAGAGTAAACAAATTGTTTTTTAGAACAATGGCACTACAATACATTAAATCCATAATATCAATAAATGTCAATGGCTTAAACTCACCCATCAAAAGGCACAGGGTGGGGGGATGGATCAGAAAACATAACCCAACCATATGCTGCTTGCAAGAATCCCATCTGTCACAACAAGATAAACACAGACTTAAAGTGAAAGGATGGAAAACTATCATACAGGCTAACGGACCACAAAAAAGGGCAGGAACAGCCATTCTCATCTCAGACACGATAGATTTTAAATTAAATAAAGTAATAAAAGATAGGCAAGGACATTACATAATGATTAGAGGATCAATCCGCCAAGAAGACTTAACAATTATTAACATCTATGCACCCAACGAGGGACCATCTAAATACATTAAGCATCTACTGAAAGAATTTCAAAAATACATCAATAGTAATACAATAATAGTGGGAGACTTCAATACCCCACTCTCACACTTAGACAGATCAACAAAGCAGAGAACCAATAAAGATACAAGAGAATTGAATGAAGAGATTGACAGACTAGACCTCTTGGACATTTTCAGACTCCTCCACCCACAAAAACTGGAATACACCTTCTATTCAAATCCACATAACACATACTCAAGGATAGACCACATGTTAGGCCACAAAGACAGCATCAATAAATTCAAGAGCATTGAAATCATCCCAAGTATCTTCTCAGACCACAGTGGAGTAAAACTAACTTTTAACAACAAATGGAAAATTATTAAAAGACATAGAATTTGGAAACTAAACAACATGCTCCTTAAGAACCACTGGGTCAGAGAGTCACTCAAGCAGGAAATTCAAATGTTCCTGGAAACAAATTAAAATGAAGACACAACCTATCAAAATATTTGGGACACAGCGAAAGCAGTACTGAGAGGGAAACTTATAGCCATACAATCACATATTAAACACCAAGAAGAAGCCCAAATGAACGACCTTACTACACACCTCAAGGACTTAGAGGAAGAGGAACAAAGGAACCCTAAAGCAACCAGAAGGACAGAAATCACTAAAGTTAGAGCAGAAATAAACAACATCGAAAATAAAAGAACCATACAAAAGATCAATGAAGCCAAATGTTGGTTCTTTGAAAGATTAAACAAAATTGACAAACCCCTAGCCAGACTCACCAAACAAAAAAGAGAGAAAACTCAAATTAATAGAATTGTAAACGATACAGGAGATATCACAACTGACACCACAGAAATCCAGAGAATTCTGCGAAACTTCTATAAAGAACTATATGCCACCAAGCTAGAGAATCTGGAAGAAATGGAACAATTCCTAGAAACCTATGCACTTCCAAACCTGAACCAAGAAGAACTACAAAATCTAAATGCACCAATCACAGACAAAGAAATTGAAACCGTTAATAAGAATCTCCCCCAAAATAAAAGTCCTGGACCAGATGGCTTCACAAACGAATTCTACAAAACTTTCAGGAAACAGTTAATACCCATACTTCTTAAGCTATTCCATAAGATTGAAGAAACAGGAATACTCCCTTCCACCTTTTATGAAGCCAACATCACCCTGATACCAAAAGCTGATAGGGACAGAACAATAAAGGAAAACTACAGACCAATATCTCTGATGAACATAGATGCCAAAATATTAAACAAGATCTTGGCCAACCGGATACAGCAACACATCAAAAAGATTGTTCATCATGACCAAGTGGGATTCATCCCAGGAATGCAAGGCTGGTTCAACATCCGTAAATCAATCAATGTCATTCATCACATCAATAAAAGTAAAGCCAAAAACCACATGATTATCTCAATAGATGCAGAGAAAGCCTTTGACAAAATCCAACACCCATTCATGCTCAAAACTCTACAGAAAATGGGAATAGATGGGAAATTCCTCAAGATAGTGGAGTCTATATATAGCAAACCTACAGCCAACATCATATTCAATGGACAGAAGCTGAAAGCATTCCCCCTCAGATCGGGGACTAGACAGGGCTGTCCACTGTCACCGTTACTCTTCAACATAGTATTGGAAGTTCTTGCCATAGCAATCAGGCAAGAGAAAGAAATCAAAGGGATACAGATTGGAAGGGAAGAAGTCAAGCTCTCACTATTTGCAGATGATATGATAGTATACATTGAAAAACCTAAAGAATCCAGTAGAAAATTACTGGAAGTTGTTAGGCAATATAGCAAGGTATCAGGCTACAAAATCAATGTACAAAAATCAGTGGCATTTCTTTATGCAAACACTAAATCTGAAGAAGAAGACATCCAGAAATCACTCCCATTTACTGTTTCAGCAAAATAAATCAAATACCTAGGAATAAAGTTGACCAAAGAAGTGAAAGACTTGTATACTGAAAACTATGAGTCGCTACTCAAGGAGATAGAAACTGATACCAAGAAATGGAAAGATATCCCATGCTCATGGATTGGAAGAATAAATATCATCAAAATGAATATTCTCCCCAAAGCCATATACAAATTTAATGCAATACCCATCAAAGTTCTACCAGGCTTCTTTAAGAGAATAGAACAAACACTACAATCATTTATCTGGAACCTGAAAACACCTAGAATTGCCAAAACCATCTTAAGGAAAAGAAACAGAAATGGAGGCATCACACTCCCAGACCTTAAACTATATTATAAAGCCATCATCATCAAAACAGCATGGTACTGGAACAAAAATAGGCACACACACCAGTGGAACAGAATTGAAAGCCCAGAAGTAAATCCCAACACCTATGGGCATCTAATCTTTGATAAGGGGGCCCAAAGTATCAAATGGAAAAAGGAGGCTCTCTTCAATAAATGGTGCTGGGAAAACTGGGTTGAAACATGCAGAAGAATGTAATTGAACCACTTTATCTCACCAGAAACAAAAATCAACTCCAAATGGATCAAAGACCTAGATGTCAGGCCAGAAACAATCAAATACTTAGAGGAAAACATTGGTAAAACACTTTCCCACCTACACCTCAAGGACATCTTTGATGAATCAAACCCAATTGCAAGGAAGACCAAAGCAGAAACAAACCAATGGGACTACATCAAATTGAAAAGCTTCTGCACATCCAAAGAAACTATTAAACAAACAGAGAGACCCCTCACAGAATGGGAGAAGATCTTCACATGCCAGACATCAGACAAGAAACTAATCACCAAAATATATAAAGAGCTCAGCAAACTTAGCCGCAAAAAAGCAAATGACCCCATCCAAAAATGGGCAGAGGAAATGAACAGAACATTCACCACAGAGGAGATCCAAAAGGCTAACAAACATATGAAAAACTGCTCTAGGTGACTGATTGTCAGAGAAATGCAAATTAAGACAACACTAAGATACCACCTCACTCCTGTAAGAATGGCATACATCAAAAAGGACAGCAGCATGTTCAGTGGGGAAGCAATTACAGAAGCCAGACCTTCTACCTTCTGCAACCCTCAACGACCCTGGGTCCATGCTCCCAGAGGGATAGAGAATGGGAAAGCTACCATGGGAGGGGTGGGTTATGGGGATTGGGTGGTGGGAATTGTGTGGAGTTGTACCCCTCCTACCTTATGCTTTTGTTCACTAATCCTTTCTTAAATAAAAAATTAAAAAAAAAAAAAAGAAATGGAAACATTCTTAGAGTCATACCAACTGCCAATGTTGACACAAGAGGAGGAAGATAAACTTAACAGGCCAATAATTAGTAAATAAATTGAAGTAGTAATCAAAAGCCTCCTCAAGAACAACACCCCAGGCCCTGATGATTATACTAATGGATTTTTAAAAAATATTTATTTATTTATTTTCTGTTGCCCTTGTTTTTATTGTTGTTCTTATTGATGTAGTCATTGTTGGATAGGACAGAGAGAAATAGAGAGAGGAGGGGAAGACAGAGGGGGAGAGATATATAGACACCTGCAGATCACCACCTGTGAAGTGACTCCCCTGCAGGTGGGGAGTTGAGGGCTCAAACTGGGATCCTCACTCAGGTCCTTGTGCTTTGCCACGTGCACTTAAACCACTGAGCTACTGCCCAATTCTCTTATACTAATGGATTTTATAAAAAAAATTCAAAGGAGAACTAACATTCTTTCTCCTCAAATTTTTCCAGAAAATAGAAGAATAGGAAATACTTTCAAGCACATTTTATAAGGCTAATATCACCTTGATACCCAAAGCAGGAAAAGACTCCACCAAAAAAGAAAACCATAGATTGATATCCCAGATGAGCATTGATGCAAATATCCTCAACAAAATCTTGGCTAGTTGAATTCAACAACATATAAGAGTATAACTCATAAGGATCATTTGGAATTCATCTTTGGGAAGCATATATTATTCAATATCCACAAGTCAATCAATGTTATTCATTATATCAACAAAAAGAAAGATAAGAATCACATTATTTTATCAATTGATACCCTGCAAGATCCAACACCCAATTATGATAAAGACCCTCAAAAAACTGGGAGTAGGAGGAAAATTCCTAAACATAATAAAGACTAAGACTATATATGATAAACCCATGGCTTGCATCATAGTCAATGGGGAAATTTTGAAAGCTTTTACCCTAAAAGCAGGAACTGGACAAAATACCCACTCTCACCACTTCTATTCAACATAGTTCTAGAAGTTCTTACCATCACAATCAGGCAAAAAAGAGATATTAAAGGAATCCAAATTGGAAAGGATGAAGTTAAATTTCATTATTTGCAGATGATACATTCATATACCTAGAGAACCACAGAAATTCTACAAAGAAACTACTAGAAATCATCAATAAATTCAGTTAAGTAGCAGGTTACAAAATCAATAACCACAAGTCTGTGGCATTTATCTATGCAAAAGATGGGTCAGAGAAAATGAAACTGAAGGAAGTAATCCCATTTACAATTGAATTCAAAAAGATTGAATACCTAGGAATAAATCTAATAATGTAAAGGACCTTTTCAAAGAAATTTATGACACTGTTAAAATAAGTAGATGACACAAGGACATAGAAGAACATTCCCTGTTCATTGATTTGGAGAATAAATATCATTAAAATGGAAATTCTGCCAAAAGGAATCTATAGATTCAATGCAGTCCCTATTAAAATCCCAACAACATATTTCAAATAAATTGAACAGATTCTTCAAAATTTTATGTGGAACTTTAAAAAACTTTTAAAAACCATGAATCGCATAAGCACTCCTAAGGAAAAAGGAAAATAAATGTAAGCATAATAACCCTTAGACTATATTACAAAGCAGTAGTAGTTAACATAATGTGGTGTTGGAATAATAGCGGTTATATGGACCAGTGGAATAGGATAGAAAATCTAGAATTCAGTCCATTCATACATGACAAAGGGGTTGAATCTGCCCAATAGGAAAAAGAAGGTCTCTTTAGTGATTTGTGTTGGCAGAACTGGACAGCCATATGTAGAAAAATGAAACTAGACCATTAAATAATACCATACTCCAAAATTAACTCAACATGGATCAAAGATCTGGATATCAGACCTGAAAGTATAAAATTCACAGAATATATTGGTGAAACATTTCATGACATTAACACTAAAGACATATTTGGAGACTTCACCCCATGTGAAAGGGAAACAAAAACAGTATTGAACAAATGGGACCATATCAAATTAAAAAGCCTCTATAAATCAAAATAAAACTCCATAAGGATAAACAGGAAACCTAGCAATTGGTAGAACATATTCACACACCATACTTCAGACAAGTGCTTGATTTCAGATATCTATAAAGAATCATACAGCTGAACAAAACAAGAAAAACAAACCAATAAAATGTGGGTAGAAGATATGAATAGACAATTCTCTAAATAAGAGATAACACATGCCCACAGACACATGGAAATGCTTCAATTCACTCATCACCAGAGAAATGCAAATTAAAATAGCATTGAGATACCACCTCACATCTGCCCTTCGTCAACAAAGTAAGAGAGGATAAGTACTGAAAAAGATGTAGAGAGAGAGGAACTCTACATTGCTGGTGGGAAGGCAAATTGGTACAACCACTATGGAGAATCCTTAAACAAATACAGTAGAGTACTACTTAGCAACAATAAAGATTATTTTACATCCTTTGGGATAAAGGTGAAGCAAGGAAGTAAAGGAAAACCACAAGATGGTCTCACTGATATGTGGAATTCAGAGAACTGAGCACACATATTTGAAATAAAGAAGCAAAGTAAGTAAAACCCATATATTCCTACAATATCATACCACCTCACCATCTGGGGCCCTAATCAGGGACTCTTTGGATTTTCACATCAAAATGATGTGGGAATCCAAGGTTACCATTGTATACTTGAAAATAAATTTAATATATCACATTGTGATCTTATTTTTTTCACCTAAATGTTGCAATAATCAGAAGCAATTGTATTTTTGTCAAGAAAATTTAAATCAGTCCTGTAAAGCAAAGTGCTTTATATCACAAAATATAATTAAGGGAAAGTAAAACCATTTTTCATTGTATGATAATGGAAATAAAATTCTGGAATTATTTTCAACTAATCCTCTGCATTATATCAACCCAGTAACCCAGGTAATCAAAATATTGCCAGATTTCATTTAAAAAAATAAATAAGGTAAGCTGTAAGTGTTGGCATTTGCTTTTACTATTAAAATTGTAGCTCATCAGGACTTATAGTAACTATCATTTTGTAAGACCTTTCCTCATTCTGAATTTTTCATTTAAAAATATGCAAACCTGACACTTATAGTTCTATGGATAATAGAAGGAAGTGATTGTTTTGATGTGCTATGATCTCTTGATGAGTACAGGCAACAAAACAGAAAATTTCTTGAAACCTTTACAATACTTTCTATTATCTTCATATTAAAATCTTAAATAACAAAGGTATTAAATATAAGAAGTTAAAAGTCAATTTCCTTTGTGAATAAATTGCATAAAAAACACAATAGTGAATCAATTCACCACATCATCTGGTATGCCAGTATAATTTACTTTCAGAATAAATATAGTGACTTTATTTATGTGATTTATACCACATTAGCTATTTAAAGGACAATTACCTAACTTATTATCTTGAAGATAATCTGTGCTATGATTTGTTTCTCATTTATTTTTTTTACTGAAAAATTTTAAAGAGTGATATATTTGTAATAAAAATATATTTGTATAAAGTCAAAGTATGCAGACTTTGGAAAGCAGTGTCCCTTTTGTATGATCACAGAAATTTCAACATTGCAATCCAACATTTTTGGGATAGAGATACAGAGACAGAGAGCAAAAAGAGACCGGTATATATAAGAAAAAAACCACAGCTTCCTACACTGCAGTGAGAGTTATCCTCAAATCTGGGTTGTTTACATGACAAAACAGGTGTGCTATCCATATGACCCTAAAATATATTATATATATTCACATATTTTATTCCTTTATATATTTACTTAAAAGAATAGTATCATTGCAGAAGTGTTGCAGTTAAATTTTATGTATATTCTAGATTCACTGTATTTGAGACTTTACCTTATTAGTTTCTCTTTCTTTTCAACATTTGATTGGTATTTTACATATGTTGTACTAATTAATTTATAATTACTTTATCAAATTTTGCTTAGGATAACATTCTCCTACAAGTCCACAGAGCATTGGTCAGGCTCAGAAAATTTAAAAATAGAATGTGTGCTGCAAAATCTCTATTGTAATTTCCTCATTTATTTCAACAAAAAATTCTATAGAGTTTTTTTCATTTCTGAGTCACACATTACATTTAACTGATAATTATTTTTTTTTTTACCTTTTAAATATGAACACTTTCTTTTCATTTTACCACATTTTCATTTGGGGAGAAAATGACTAATATTTTGGAGAATGTATAATCAATTTGATCTTGGATGTTAATTTCTTTTTTATCAGATAATGATTAACACAATTGTTAGATAACAGGTATAAATGCACACAGTTCTCACCACCAGAGTTTTGTGTCCCATCTCCTTCATTGAATGCTTCCCAATCTACCGTTTTTTAGGCGTACAGACCAAAATTCATTATGGGGTGCAAAAGATAGAGGATCTGGCTTCTGTAATTGTTTTTCCACTGGACATGGACATCAGCAGTTTTATCCATACCCCCAGTCTACTTCTATCTTTCCTTAGTGGGAATAGGGCTCTGGAGAGGTGAGGTTCCAGGACATGTTGGTGGTGTCATCAGCCCAGGGAGGTCAGGATGGTGTTATGATTGCATCTGTAACTTGGCAGTTGAAAGTTGGCAAAATATAAATAAAATTGTTCAATAAATAGGAACCCAAAAGTAGGAATAGAGCAAATAAATTAAAGTAGGGATTTCCATGTGGGAAGAAGCTAGAAAATTTATTTTAGGTATCTTTCATTTGGCACATGACTTTAGTAATTCTTGCCTGAGCTCAACAGCCAAAATGGACTAAAATTAGTCCATGCTGATGTACTAAAATTATTGTCTGGGAAGATGGTGTCAGAGATGAGAATATGACTAGAAACCTGGATTAGATCAGAAAATAGCTCTCAAATAGGAAGAAAATATATAAATATTATTAGCTGTTGACTATATTGGTCTGAATCTAGGGTCCATGGCTATTCGTGTTTAGCATAGGAGCCCATGTAACCTCTGAGTCCTTGGATTTGGGTAGATATCTTTAAGAGAAATACTACTTGAGTGACAATACCTTTAGCATTCTTACTTGGGGAATCAGCTTAGAGACACAAAATATTTCATACTATTATGGATTATTTGTTCAATGCTTTGCTATTACTTTTCCAGCACTATGAAACCAATCAACACAAATTTAGAAGTTCAACACAGTGGAAGTGTATTTTCTTAGGGTTGGCAAGGTTGCTCACTTGGATAGTGTGTCATGTGTACAAACTAGACTTGAGTCTCCTCCATACTAGAAGAGGCTCCAGAGAAGTGTTATCTTTATTTGTCTCCCTCTGTCTCTCTCTACTGACTTATTTCAGTGCAGTGAAATACTGTTTACAACAACACATTTTCTAAAGGCACAGATGTGAAGTTCAACACATTCACATACTTTCACACTCAGTTTACATTTATAAGATTTGTGTAATAATAAAAATTGGGTTATTTTGACAATTAACTGAGTTAACTCATTCACAATTCTTAGAACAGTTTTTGGTATACAGTAAAATACAATTCAAAACATAAAGTCATTTACACTGGCTTCTCGCCAGCAGCCAACGCTGGTCGTGGGGGCAACAGGCCACCTCAGGGAACCTGTGCTGAAGGTGAGCCTGCAAGAAAGGCACAGACTTCTGGGAGTGCTTCAGAGAGACAGCTCTTTATTGAGTGTATAGTTGAGTAGATATACCATTAAGCAGAGGGATGGACTAAGGTCTCCTACCAATCACGGTTGAACACGCTAGGTGGCAAGCCTGGTGCAGGCTTGGTACAGGCCTGGTGAAGTCTTGGTGCAGGCCTGAGAGGGCACCATATAAGGAGTGATCACCGGCTTATCCTGCGCAGGGTGGAGGGAAGGGTCATGGCTGCTGAGCTATGAGGAAGTGGAGAAAGAACCCCTGCGCCACTTTGGGTCCATGAGATGGAGGGAGGAAGGAATATCACCCTTCTGCAAGAGGGGTTTGGGTCGACCGAACAGGCCATAGGAAAGTCCAAGGGGCCAATTCCTCTCAGACCTTGGTCTCTCCCCACAGTCATTATTAGCTTTACAAACAGCATGGGGAGAAATGAAATTTGTACACACAGTACAATAAGAAGGAATGAAACAGAAATATGAAACCTGGGAGAGTGAATATTTTCCATTTTCTGAAGTGCATGATTTAAGATACATCTGATTGGAGAATGCCTTTAAGAGTCAGAAAATAAAATAGCTTAATAAAAGAAAGTGTTAAGTAACTCCAACAGTTTTCTTTTTAATTGACCTTTCAGAAAAGAACCTACCACTTGTCTCTATGTTCTTTAATCAAAGCATTATTCTTGACCCAAAACCAAACAAAAATTACACATTATATTTGGTTGCTGGAAGTCATAATGTATTTTTTTCTGTTTTTCCTTGTGAAAACACGTCATCGCTTTACTGACAACCCAACATAAAACTTTTCATTGTAGATTTTACAGAAGGTCCAGCTTTAACATCACTCTCAAACAAATGATAATAATATTTTCACAGAATTAATTAATATTATAATTATTAGTCCTAGTATTGTTTTTAGAATATCATAAAATCTTTTTCATGTTCTTTCTTTTTTTTGTCTTTTTTTTAAAATTTATTTTTTTATTTAAGAAAGGATAAATTAACAAAACCATAGGGTAGGAGGGGTACAACTCCACACAATTCCCACCACCCAATCTCCGTATCTCACCCCCTCCCCCGACAGCTTTGCCATTCTCTATCCCTCTGTGAGCATGAACCCAGGGTCATTGTGGGTTGCAGAAGGTGGAAGGTGTGGCTTCTGTAATTGCTTCCCTGCTAAACATGGACAATGACTGGTCGGTTAATACTCCCAGTCTGACTCTCTCCACCCCTAGTAGGGTGGGTCTCTGGGGAAGCAGAGCTGCAGGGTACATTGGTGGGGTCTTCAGTCCAAAGAAGCCTGGCAGGCATCCTGATGGCATCTGGAACCTGGTGGCTAAAAAGAGAGTTAACATACAAAGTCAAACTAATTGTTGAGAAATCATGGACCCAAAGGTTGGAATAGTGGAGAGGAAGTGTTAGGGGGGTACTCACTGAAAACTCTAGTGTACTTCTGCTTTCAGGTATATATTTTGCAGTAGTTTATGGATACGTGTGAACATATGCTCTCTTTCACAGAACCTGGTCTATGTGTAGGTTTTGGGACTTTGTTAGAAAGTGAACCACCTGGGATGGAATTAGAGAATACTATGAAAGGAAGGGTCTCACCTGAGTAATGAAGCTGAAGGGTTGTCATTCCACACGTGAAGTCTCTGGACACAGTCTGAGCTGAAGCATGTTGAGTTGGCAATCGTTGCGTTGATTAGGTTGCAATCAGCAGATGAAATATTATTTGATATGGCTTGGGAGACGCATGTGGGAAAGTGGGCCCTATCCTAAGGTTCCAGGACTGGGGGATGAAGAAGCTCTATAGTGGAGATGTGAGGTTCCTGCTGTCTTAGGGTTCAAAAAGACAATGCATAGTTAATGTTATCATCACATTATTTGGTAATTGGGTTAACTTTGAAAAGTCCTTTTGTTAGGGTTTGCTGTACAGTACCCAGTATCTTGTATATAGCTGTGCTATTGGTTACTTCTGATCTACTTGGTCTAGGCTTTTTTTAAACATATTTATTTTATTTATTTATTCCCTTTTGTTTACCTTGTTTTTTTTTTATTGTTGTAGTTATTATTGTTGTTGTCGTTGTTGGATAGGACAGAGAGAAATGGAGAGAGGAGGGGAAGACAGAGAGGAGGAGAGAAAGATAGACACCTGCAGATCTGCTTCACCGCCTGTGAAACAACTCCCCTGCAGGTGGGGAGCCGGGGTTCGAACCGGGATCCTTATGCCAGTCCTTGTGCTTTGCGCCACCTGCGCTTAACCTGCTGCGCTACAGCCCGACTCCCTGGTCTAGGCTTTTGAGAGAGTCCGCACATCAAATACACAGCCTATATATTAGAAAGAATCAGTCTGTGTTTTAAAAGAGAAATACAATTAGTTTTCCCCCTCTCATATTAATTAACTAGTAATTTATATGATTACACTTTACTAGGAGTATACATAAAAACCATTCCCACTACCAGAAGACGGTGTCCCATCCTGCCCAACCACATTCACCCCCCACCGGCCCAGGAAGCTGCATGTCTACCCCTCACCACAGGCTTTTTACTCTGCTGCCCTACTTTCAATTTAGGCAGATCCTGCTTTTAATTTCCCTTTCAGATCTTCTTTCTCAACTTCTGTTGATGAGTGGGATCATCCCATACTCATCTTTATCTTTCTGACTTAGCTCACTTACATAATTCCTTCTATCTCTGTCCAAGATGGGTCAGAGAAGGTGGGTTCATTGTTCCTGATAGCTGTATAGTATTCCACTGTGTATATATACCACGGCTTTCTCAACCACTCATCTGTTGTTGGGCACCTGGGTTGCTTCCAGGTTTTAGCTATTATGAATTGTGCTGCTATGAACATAGAAGTACACACCTCTGTTTGGTTGGTTATCTTGGAGTCCTTGGGGTATAACCCCAGGAGAGGAATTACTGGATCATATGGAAGGTACATTTCTAGCCTTGTGAGAGTTCTCCAGACTGTTTTCCACAGAGGCTGGAACAATTGACATTCCCACCAGCAATGCAAAAGGGTTCCTCTGTGCCCACAGCCTCTCCAGCATTTGTTGCTGCTGTCCTTTTTGATGTATGGCATTCTTACAGGAGTGCGGTGGTATCTCAATATTGTCTTAATTTGCATTTCTCTGACAATCAGTGACCTAGAGTAGTTTTTCTATGTTTGTTAGCCTTTTGGATCTCCTCTGAGGTGAATGTTTTGTTCATATCCTCTGCCCAATTTTTGGATGGGGTCCTTTACTTTTTTAGTGCTAAGTTTGCTGAGCTCTTTATATATTTTGGTGATTAGTTTCTTGTCTGATGTCTGGCATGTGGAGATCTTCTCCCATTCTGTGAGGGGTCTCTTTGTTTATTTAATAGTTTCTTTGGATTTGCAGAAGCTTTTCAATGTGATGTAGTCCCATTGGCTTATTTCTGCTTTAGTCTTCCTTCAAATTGGGTTTGATTCATCAAAGAAATCCTTGAGGTATAGGTGGGAAAGTGTTTCACCAATGTTTTCCTCTAAGTATTTGATTGTTTCTGGTCTAACAGCCAGGTCTTTGATCCATTTAGAGTTGATTTTTGTTTCTGGTGAGAGAAAGTGGTTCAATTTCATTCTTCTGCATGTTATAATCCAGTTTTCCCAGCAACATTTATTGAAGAGACCCTCCTTCTTACATTTAATGCTTTGGGGCCCTTTATCAAAGATTAGATGCCCGTAGATGTGGGGACTTATTTCTGGGCTTTCAATTCTTTTCCACGGGTCTCTGTGCCTATTTTTGTTTCAGTACCATGCTGTTTTGATGATGATGGCTTTATAATATAGTTTAAGGACTGGGAGTGTGATGCTTAAATTTCTGTTCCTTTTCCTCAAGATGGTTTTGACAATTCTAGGTGTTTTCAGGTTACAGATAAATGACTGTAGTGTTTGTTCTATTCTCTTAAAGAAGCTTGGTGGAACTTTGATGGGTATTACATTAAATTTGTATATGGCTTTGGGGAGAATATTCATTTTGATGATATTTATTCTTCCAATACATTAGCATGGGATATCTTTCCATTTCTTGGTATCAGTTTACATTTCCTTGAGTAGTGACTCATAGTTTTAAGTATACAAGTCTTTCACTTCTTTGGTCAACTTTATTCCTAGGTATTTTATTGATTTTGCTGAAACAGTAAATGGGAGTGATTTCTGGGTGTCTTCTTCTTCAGTTTTACTGTTTGCATAAAGAAATGCCACTGACATTTGTACATTGATTTTTTAGCCTGATACCTTGCTATATTACCTAATGACTTCCAGGAGTTTTCTATTGGATTCTTTAGGTTTTCTATGTATACTATCATATCATCTGAAAATAGTGAGAGCTTGACTTCTTCCCTTCCAATCTGTATTCCTTTGATTTCTTTCTCTTGCCTGATTGCTATGGCAAGAACTTCCAACACTATGTTGAAGAGTAATGGTGACAGTGGACAGCCCTGTCTAGTCCCCGATCTGTGGAGGAATGCTTTCAGCTTCTGTCCATTGAGTATGATGTTGGCTGTAGGTTTGCTATATATAGACTCCACTATCTTGAGGAATTTCCCATCTATTCCCATTTTTGTAGAGTTTTGAGCATGAATGGGTGTTGGATTTTGTCAAAGGATTTCTCTGCGTCTATTGAGATAATCATGTGGTTTTTGGCTTTGCTTTTATTGCTGCGGTGAAAGACATTGATTGACTTACGGATGTTGAACCAGCCTTGTGTTCCTGGGATGAATCCTACTTGGTCGTGTTGAACAATCCTTTTGATGTGCTGTTGTGTCTGGTTGGCCAATATCTTGTTTAATATTTTGGCATCTATGTTCATCAGAGATATTGTTCTGTAGTTTTCCTTTTTTGTTCTGTCCCCATCAGCTTTTGGTATCTGGGTGATGTTGGCTTCATAGAAGGTGGAAGGGAGTATTCCTGTTTCTTCAATCTATGGAAAAGCTTTAGAAGTATGGATACTAACTATTTCCTGAAAGTTTTGTAGAATTCATTTGTGAAGCCATATGGTCCAGTACTTTTGTTGTTGGGGAGATTCTTAATAATGGTTTCAATTTCTTTGTCTGTGATTGGTTCATTTAGGTTTTGTAGTTCTTGGTTCAGTTTTCAAAGGGCATATGTTTCTAGGAATTATTCCATTTCTTCCAGATTCTCTAGCTTGGTGGCGTATAGTTCTTCATAGAAGTTTTGCGTGATTCTTTGGATTTCTTTGGTGTTGGTTGTGATATCTCCTCCATTTTTCACAATTCTATTAATTTGAGTCTTCTCTCTTTTTTGTTTGGTGAGTCTGGCTAGGGGTTTGTCAATTTTGTTTAATCTTTCAAAGAACCAACATTTGGCTTCATTGATCTTTTGTATGGTTCTCTTATTTTGGATGTAGTTTATTTCTGCTCTAACTTTAGTGATTTCTGTCCTTCAGAAAGTGATTTCTGTCCTTCTGTCCTTCAGGGTTCCTTTGTTCCACTCCTCTAAGTCCATGAGGTGTGCAGTATGGTCATTCATTAGAGCTTTTTTTGTTGTTTAATATGTGATTGTATGGCTATAAGTTTCCCTCTCAATACTGCTTTAGCTGTGTCCCAAATATTTTGATAGGTTGTGTCTTCATTTTCATTTGTTTCCAGGAACATTTGAATTTACTGCTTGAGTGAATCTCTGACACAGTGGTTCTTAAGGAGTATGCTGTTTAGTTTCCAAATTCTGTGATTTTTAATAATTTTCTGTTTGTTGTTAAATGTTAGTTTTACTCCACTGTGCTCTGAGAAGATACTTGGAATGATTTCAATGCTCTTGAATTTATTGATGCTGTCTTTGTGGCCTAACATGTGGTCTATCCTTTAGTATGTGTTATGTGGATTTGAAAAGAAGGTTTATTCCAGTTCTTTGGGGTGAAGGAGTCTGAAAATGTCCAAGAGGTCTAGTCTGTCTATCTCTTCATTTAATTCTCTTATATCTTTGTTTATTCTCTGCTTTGTTGATCTGTCTAAGTGTGAGAGTGCGGTAATAAACTCTCCCACTATTATTGTATTACTACTGATGTATTTTTGAAATTCTTTCGGTAGGTTCTTGATGTATTTAGATGGTCCCTCATTGAGTGCATAGATGTTAAAAATGGTTAAGTCTTCTTGGCTGATTGATCCTCTAATCATTATGTAATGTCCTTGCCTATCTTTTATTACTTTTTTTAATTTAAAATCTATTGTGTCTGAGATGAGAATGGCTGTCCCTGCCTTTTTTGTGGTCCATTATCCTGTATGAGAATTTTCCATCTTTTCACTTTAAGTCTCTGTTTATCTTGGTGTGTCAGATGGGATTCTTACAAACAGCATATGGTTGGGTTATATTTTCTGATCCACGCCCCCACTCTGTGCCTTTTGATGGGTAAGTTTAAGCCATTAACATTTATTGATATTAAGGATTTAATTTATTGTAGTGCTATTGTTCTACAAATTTTTGTCTGCTCTGATATATTACAAGTATTATAGTGATTTTCTTTTTTATGTGAGGTATTTTAGAACCTCTTTCAGGGCCGGTTTGGTGATGGTTGCTTCCTTTAACTGTTGTTTGTCTAAGAAGGTTTTAATCCCTCCATCTAGTTTGAATGAAAGTCTAGCAGGTTACATTATCCTTGGTTGAAAACCTTTTTCATTCAGGGCTCGATAGATATCTTGCCACTCCCTTCTGGCTTTTAGAGTTTGAATGGAGAAGTCTGCTGATAGTCTTATGGGTTTTCCCCTGTATGTGACTTTTTGTTTTTCTCTTGCAGCCTTTAGGATTCTTTCTTTATTTACTTGTTCTCATTGTGACTATGATGTGTCTTGGTGTCTTCGGGTCTGGGTTGATTCTGTTTGGAACTCTCTGAGCCTCTTGAATCTTGATATCCTTTCTGTTATTCAGGTCTGGGAATTTTTCTTGTATTATTTCTTCCCCTTCCACTTCCCCTTCCTGTCTTTCTTCCTCTGGCAGGCCAATTATATGAATGTTATCTTTTGAGATCATCCCATATGTCCCTTTTGTTTTTTTTTCAGTGTCTCTCAATCTCTCTTTTGATCTCTTTCACCTCTTTCTTATTCTTCTCTAACTTATCCTCAGTCTGACTAATTCTGTTTTCTGCTTCTGTTAGTCTGCTTTCCCTTCCCTCAGCTTCTTTCCTCACTTCAGCTATTTCAGCTTTCAATTGTCTAATTGCCTCAAGATAATCAGTGTTTTCCTTGGGGGTCTCAACTGTTGTTTCCCTAGTATTGCCATTCCTTTCCTCCAATGTTGTTTTCATTTCTGTGATTAATAAGTTTATTTTTGCTTTCATACTTTTCTTATCTATGGTTACTTCTGGCTGATTTATAGTTTCTTCTGGGCTCTTGTCTTCATTCATTGGAGTAGCAGTTTGATTTCTTTTTGATCTACCCATTTTTTTGATTTATGTGTTTCTTACTTTTATGTTCAGTTCCTCAGTCGTTGTGTTTTGAGTACAGCAACACTGTACTAAATACCTTTATGACAAATGCAGTCACCAAACTCCAGAATTTCAATAACTGAGTCAAGGATTGAAGCAGTTTAATCACTACCAGTTAGCCAAACAATGTCTCCAGTCCATGAAAAAATAGCAACAAAGTCAAGTGAAGAAGAAAGAGAATGGAAAAGAAGGGATAGCAAGAATAGAAAGTTATGCAAATGTACTATCCACTGTATATTCTAGGGGTAGCAAGAAGAGAAAGGGAAGTAGAGCAGAGATACACACATAGAGAGTCCTCTCTGAGTCATATTTCTTCCCCAAAATAATTCACAAATGAATATCAGTGAATTCAGAAAGACAAAGAAGAAGGAATGAAGAAATGGAAGACAAGATATAAAAAATATAAACAAGAGAGAGAAATAAAAAAGATAAGAAAAAGAGCTGCAATAAAAGAGCAGTGAATTGAAAGTTTTTTAATTGATTAATTTATTTTTAATTTAATTTTATTTTTTTAATTAGGAGGAGGGAGAAGGGGAGAGTCTGTAGAGAAGGGAGGAGTAGTGATACAGGTTCCTCTCACAATAGATAAGATGCCCAGTCCCCTAGCAATGAAAGATACAACAAGCGTTAATTCTGGTCAACTTAAAGGAGGGGAAAAAGATACACCTTTATATAATATTAATACTAAAATAGAGCAGGGCAAAAAACCTGTCCCAGATTGCCTCAAGCTTCCTGAGCAGAGACAGCTGATTGTTAAGAAAGAAAAAAAAAACCCTCAGGACTAACAAGAATAGCAGGAATAGACAGTTATGCAAATCTACTATCCACTGTATATTCTAATGGTAGCTAAAGGAGAAAGGGAAGTAGAGCAGAGATACACACAGAGAGTCCACTCTGAGTCAGATTTCTTCCCCCAAATAATTCCCAAACATTTATCTGTGAATTCAGAAAGCTGAAGGAGGAATGAAGAAAGGATGACAAGAATGAGAAAAAGAAGAAAAAAAGAGAGAGAAAAAAGAAAAAGATAAGAAAAAAGAACAGTAATAAAAGAGCAGTGAAAGGAAAGAGTTATTTATTTATTTATTTATTTATTTATTTATTTATTTATTATTTAATCAGCTATGCAGGGTGGGGAGAGGGATAAAATGGGTAGGGGCGGTAGAAAAAGGGAAACAAGTTATTTTAGCAGTGAATAAGACACCCAGTACCCTAGCAATGGAAAATACACTAAGAGTTAATTCTGGTCAACCTGAAGGAGAGGGGGAAAGGGGTATGCATTTATCTTGTATTGATAATAAAATAGAACAGAGTAAAAAACCTGTCCTGTCTTCAGCTTGGATGGCTCCAGATTGCTTCAGGCCTCCTTAGCAGAGGCAGTTGATTGGCTACTTAGAAAAAAGGCCAAAGGTTTCAGAATGGAATAGAATTAGAATGAATGACACCCCCTGGTGGGACAGGAATCTTGGTAAAGAAAGAATCTCAGCAGGAGAGCCTGCTAGGAGCAGATCTCTGGTCCCCAGGGATTGGTTATGGGGGGGAGGAGCGAGGAAGGGTTGTGCTTCAGGAATAATAATTTAAAAGAAAAAAAAATTTCCCTTTCTTTTTACTCTATTTCCTAACCCAAATTGAGTTATAGTCACCTCCTTGGTGTAACCACTAGGACCCCTTATTGACTGTCCTACTAAAGGTAAAAAATCCTACGATTTCCTGTAGATGTGGTCGGAGCTCAAGCCACAAGCAGCTTCTCATTCCGCCATCTTCCGGAATCCCCTCTTCATGTTCTTTCAGAGAGCATCATCTCTGCATCACTAGTCAGGTGTTCAGAAAATAAATCCAAAATTTCTCTTCTTGTGAAAACAGGTCCAATCAATTAAGTGGCACCAAACTGATGATATTAGCAAATTCACATAATCATATAATTTAAGTAATAATATTGATTTGTAATTTTCACTTTTTTAGTATTTGTTTATTCCTTTTTATTGCCTTTGTTTTTTATTGTTGTAGTTATTATTGATGTTGTTGTTGTTGGATAGGACAGAGAGAAATGGAGAGAGGGGGAAGACAGAGAGGGGGAAAGAAAGACACCTGCAGACCTGCTTCACCGCTTGTGAAGCTACTCCCTTGAAGGTGGGCAGCCGGGGGTTAGAACTGGGATCCTTACACTGGTCCTTGCACTTTGTGCCACTTGCACTTAATCAACTGTGCTACTGCCCAACTCCCTGTAATTTTTACTTTTTAAGAAAATTACATATATATATATATAAAATATTAAGTCAATTTGAACAATACATCAAGAGAATGATTTGGTGTTCATCCCAGTAATGCAGGAAAGGTTCAACATGTGAAGTAAAGAAATATGAAATAATTAATGAATAGCAAAATGGCCTATATTAAAAACAAAGCTTTTATACATCAATAGAAACTACCACACAGTTAAAAGATGGTATAATCACTACCAGTTCCATCCATTTTATCCAAAGCACATAATATTATCTTTTTAAACTGTAGAATAATATTCCATGAAGTGTATATCCTATAACCTCTTTATCATATCATCTGTAAATAGACATTCAGGTTGTTCTGCTCCTTGGCTAATGAAGATAGTGTAACTGTGAACACAGAGGTGCATGTATTTCTTTGAATGTGTGTTTTCATGTCTTTTTAGGAATGTCTAAAAGTGGTATAGCTGCAACATGAACATAAGGTGTTCCCATTTTTATTTGTTAAGTACCCCCTCATTGTTTTCCAAAGGGGCTGCACTAGTTTGCGTTCTCACCAACCGGGTAATAGAGTCATCACAACTGTGCCAATACTTGTCATTTTCCATGTTGTTGATACTTACATTTTGGGACAAAAATGGATAGGATTGGAAATTATTATCCCCAGCAAATAAGTAAAGAGGCAAAAAAATTATTATAAATAATATATAAATAATTAAATATCAATAAGAAAAGTACTTTTTATGTACTTGAGAGATTAATGTGAAAAATCTAGTGGATTCAACCTAAAAAGAAAAATCCTAAATGTGCACATTATTATTATGAAAAACATGAATCTGTGAATGTGATGCAGTCTTTCCTAAAATATCATTCAAGTAAAAAGTCAGGAAACTGGCAAGCTGGCACTTCCCTTTGCTTTAGAGAAATGACCTTAATAACCCTTTCATTTTCTTTAATCCTGTTTTACTCTTATATTCTTTCCAGCTATGATTTATTTTTAAGTTGGCATCACATACAAACCAACATTGTTATTTTTAGTAATGATTTTATATTTTAACCTTATTTTGTCCTTGACATTTTCTTTCCCATCTGTGATCTGTTTTTTCGTAGCAACAGGGTCTTTCTCTCCTTCAGTGTCATATAATACTAAGATCAAAAGGTTAGACATAGGATGTTCAGAGTCTGGTCTCATCCATTGTAGTGCATTCTCCAAGCGTGGGCCTATTATTATTTTATGTTTATTTCCCTTTGAGTTATATCTATGGAAAGAGTAATAAATAAGTTTCCAAACTCATATTTCCTTATACTTTCTTTCTCCACTGCTATGCAACATTAATAGCCCGAAAAAAACAAATAGTGTTTTGGAAGCAAGTAATCTATACAGACATGGTTTCACATACCACAAATATTCTTGAACTAGTCAGTTTTTAAGAAGAGTTAATAGAGAAAATTCACATAGATTTTTAAGATGTTATAATTCATCCTTCTTTTTTTGTTCCCATTTTCTTGCTATGAGGAAACACATAAATATTAGAACAGAAAATGTCCTGAGAGTTTCTTGTCCTTTCAGTTTTAAGGTTTTGGCTGTTTTTCTGAGGAAGACTGTTCCACTGTTTCATATTCAGATTAAAGTGTAAATATTATTTTACCTGAAATTCTTATAAAATTCATGTATTTAGAAAAATATGTAGATGTATTGCAGCTATTAACACACTTTAATAATAGTGACTAGTTCTCTTAAGTATATGTGTTTATAGTTTACAGTGTATCTGACCAAATGATATCTAAAGTTCTAACTTCCTCTTCTAATAGTTAGAACACTGTGTGGGCAGCTCTGTTAGTCAGCAGTTACCAATCCATGAGGATGAGTAATACCTCTTAACATTTTCCAAAACCTATGTACACTCAACTTGTTTTAAAATTCTCTTAGATTTTTTAAAATTTTTTTTAGAGAAATGGGGAAAATGTGAAAGAGTGAAGAATATTTAGAACATGTTTTAGTTCCAAACAGTTTAAAAAATACACTTAACTACATGGAGATACAATTTGGAAAATATATAGTAGTTGAGAAATTTATATATTTCACTGTCTCAACAGTTTTGCATTTCAACAATAATAACTGAGGGCTAATTTGAGATGATTGTAAAACTAACTGACGTAGTTGGAAGGATACATTTGCTATTTTTGCTTTCCACAGAATCAAAGACTGTCCTTTTAGGACAATATGTTCAAGTATTCTTTTTCTTACTTATTTGATGAAACCAATCTTGAACCATTGACTTAATATTGATTCTCATGATTAAGAGTGACCATACAAGATTTTAGGAAATGAAAACATACAATATAAAGAAAAGTTATTAAAGAGCAATTCTTTTTTATTATTATTCTTTTTAGGACGTACTGGCTTTCTTTAACAAAGTTTTGCATATTTTATATCTGTCAGATATTCTCACTGGCCTAATTCTTCCAGTCCTTCTTGTAACTATATCCTTATCACAGTTCCATAGTGAGTGAAATATATTTTCTATCCATGATTTCAGAGTGGATTATATATTTTGTTGTAACAAATAGAGTCAAGTGTAAATATGTACCATTTTCCCAATCAAGATAAAAAATACTTTGTTGCTTTTTATCCCTTTTTTTAAATATTTGTCTTTATCATGATAAAAGCCTATCTGTGGAACTGCTGGTCAGAAGTATACTGGAGATAAATGGAGCAATCCAGTATTCCTCATAAATTTCACAAGGTGCATTCAGTTCTTTCATGGATGTAAAGCAGATTTTTTCCAGCCATTTCAACTGGTCCCTGCTTGAATATAGTTTTGCATGTGTGAGATTAAGACTGCTGTTTTAAACCTGCACTATGTGATATAACAGCTTAAATGAAGCAAAATAACAATAAACAATACATTTTTTAACGTATATTTATTTATTGGTGTTGTTATGCTTCTAGTTCTGCTTCTGGGATCCCTTCTGTTACATTGCTTGACATTGTGGTCTATTTACATGGTCATTATGTTACATTGGTTTAGTCTCACTACCCCTGCCTCTGGGAGATTTTGGTTTAATACTTGCTACTTTGCGCTTCTTCCTTCTCCCCGCCCCCTATCCTATGTACTTCCTTGGTTCCTGACTCTTCCCCTGGAGGAGAGAGTAGCAGAACAGAATTGGGTTGTAATTAGATTAGATTAGTTTTTTGAATTGTTCACTCATAAATAAAGAAATACTGCTTCTCTGCACACCCATGTGTCCCTGGTCATCTGTTTCCCACCGCAAAGCTAGCCCGGTATACAACACCCTGAACTTTGACTGACATATGGCTCAACAACGTGGGACCTAACCTGCCCATCCCCCAGATAAGTGAAGTCATTTGGCTACCTATCCACTATGGGCTGCTTTTCTACTTATGAAGAGATTTCCAAAGGTC
Source organism: Erinaceus europaeus (assembly GCF_950295315.1). Classification (NCBI taxonomy): domain Eukaryota; kingdom Metazoa; phylum Chordata; class Mammalia; order Eulipotyphla; family Erinaceidae; genus Erinaceus; species Erinaceus europaeus. The sequence goes on along the minus strand of NC_080165.1, from coordinate 109,984,685 downwards.
TCTGCCCTTTCTTCATGAGACAGTTTCTCTGTTTCTGGAACACTTCGTTCCTGGCCACACTCTGGTTTCCGCCCACCGCCCACCCACAGGAGCCTGCTTGCCACCACAGATGTGGGGCGTTGGGCGTGGGCTCCCTCCACACTGCTTGGCCGTCAGGGTCAGGAAGGTGGGCAAGGCAGACAAGGAAGGCTTGTAGCCCATCCTGGCCCCCGCTCTGGGGAGCCTCAGCCCATGCCTTCTGCACGGCCAGCACACCCTCCCTCCTGCTATGAAGTCTGTGCAGATCCTGGACCACCGGGAGATCACGGGCTCCCTGCCGGGACTGGGCCCCTGGGCCGAGATCCCCAGCTTGCCTCTGTCGGCAGAGGAGCTAGAATACACAGACATCCATACAGTGATCATACCCCTGCACTTCCTGGAGGTGAAGTTGAGCAAGAGGCTACCGCCAGACAAGGTACCCCCTGAACAACTAAGACAGTACAGATCTAAATTCGTGTTTAAATGACATGTCTTCGTAACAAAAGTTTTTCTCCTTGTGCATTTTGAAGAACATGTTTATGTGTGTGTTTGAAATTTGGTAAACATTAACTTTAAGGTTAGAAATGTAACTTTAAGGCTACATTTTTACCAGGCAAAGTTAAATGAAAAAGGTTTTCAACATAATTCTCATAAAGGTAAAATTAACTTACATTTAAAGTCTGAGGTAAAAATTAGTTAAAAATCAATATATTTTAACTAATTTAGTCTAAAAAACCTGCACACACCTAGGGTGTGGCTCCATCTTATACGGGTTTAACAAAATGTAAAAAGAAAAGACATTATTGATATGTAAAGCACTCAAGTACCTTCTCAATTAGGAACTATAGATTGCACAATGGTTATGCTAATGATTTTCATGCCTGAGGCTCTAACAATAGTTTTTTGCCTTACCACATTTTATTGCACTTAAATTGGTTAAGCAGCCTTAAAATGAAACGAGAAAGACCTTCCAAATTTATAAAGATACTTAAACCAATTATAATCATTGAGTTATCAATTGTGGTAAACTTCTAACCTGCTACAACTTTTGTTTCACAAGTAAGTGAATTGCAGTTGTCAAGTTCTCTACAGAAAAGTGGAATTCCAGTGGCTGACCTTCCTCATGCAACATTTCACCCCCTGGCATTTCTTCCATGGGCATCTGCTTTGGACTGACACTTCTATTGGACTCACTGGTACACCTCTTGGACACTTTGCACAAAACTAGCAGCTTTCCTTTACACTGCTGGGTTTCTCAAAGACTGACTGCAGCCAGCTGCCTTGGGACTATAGACCATACCGCCCATGCTAGGTAATGCCCATAGAGACAGGAAATGCCGTCGAGGCAAGAGTAGCCCAAAGAGGTAGGAAAGGTCCTTTAGCTTGATAAGCCTTGTCCACAGAGGCAAGAAATGCCCACTCAGGCCTTCCCTTGGCATCACACTGGTTCTTGTTGCTCACTTACTTGTTCCTCCATGTTTGTGCCAGTTTTTTATTTTTTTGAAAATGCCTGTATGATATAGGTTTCTGTTCACCCCACACTCCTGATACTATGGTCAATTACTTAAAAAGAAAAGGGGGAATTGTTGGTATGCTTCTAGTTCTGCTTTTGGGATCCCTTCTGTTACATTGCTTGACATTGTGGTCTATTTACATGGTCATTCTGTTACATTGATTTTGTCTCACTTCCCCTTCCTCTGGGAGATTTTGGTTTAGTTCATGCTTCTTCCTTCTCCCCACCCCCTATCCTATGTACTTCCTTGGTTCCTGACTCTTTGACTGGAGGAGAAAAAGGCAGGACAGGATTGTGTTATGATTAGGTTGTTGGACTGCTTGCCCACTCATGAATAAAGATTAAACTGCGTTCTCAGCTCAGCCATGAGTTTCTGGTCGTCTCTGTCTCCCACCCTCAAAGCTAGCCTGGCATACTAGTGCCCTGAACTTTGACTGACATATTGGGTAGAGACACCCAAAAATCGAGAGGGTAGGTAGGGAGAGAGAGAATTAGAAAGACACCTGCAGCATTTCTGTACTTCACAAAGTTTCCCCCCCTGCAAGAGGGTACTGAGGGCTGAACCTGAATCCTTGCACATTGTATTATGTGTTTTCAAGGAGGTGTGCCACTACCAGGCCCCCATAATACATCTTTAAAGTAGACATTTTGGTTATTAGTCACACATATTCTCTCTCTCATATACCATCATCACAAAATAACAAGACAATTAATATAGTAGCCACTCCAGTAACTCGATGGTGCATTTACACTACTCTTTCCTTCCCACAACTCTTGGACTACTCCACAGACAATCACAGATCTCTTTTTTATTATAGTGAGATTTCTCAGAATTGTATCTAAATGAAAAAAAATGAAACAAATACATTTTTGTGTCTGCTTTATACCATCAAAATTATGTTATCAATCATCCATTTAGAAGCATAATTAAAAATTAATTTTTGGTACTTTAAAAAGTTAGAGTAGATTTATATTATGTAGATATTCCACAACTGTCTTATTTATTAGTCTTTAGAATACTACTTGTGTTGTTTTCAGTTTGGGCACTAGTTAAAATAAAATTGCACAGGTGAATCACCAAAAAGTTGTGGGTGAGACAGGGTAAAAATAAAGAATATATATACTTATATTATATATATATATATATATATATATATATATATATATATATAACATATATCACCCAAATATGAAAAATTAAGTCATCTTTTTTGTCTCATCTTGAATTGTACTAGAAGGAAACATGTTAAGAGAGATAAGCTGAAAGTTGAAGGACAAAAACTGGATGATCTCATTCATAGGTAAAATTTAAGAACCAAGGACAGAAAGGGAAAATGCAAATAGAAAATTGGACTCTTTGGGTTGTATTGCACTGAGATAAAAATTTCTGGGGGAGAAGGGGAAGATAATGTAAGATTTTGTGTTCATGATGATGGAAAAGGACCTAGGATGGATGTAAGAATAGTTTAGACATCCATAATGGAGAAGTGAGATATTATATTTAAGTGTAAATATTTTACTGTAAATGTTAACCCCACAATAAAATGATAAAAAGATACTCCTGAAATATTAATACTGCTACTATGAAAATCAAGGAATGTAATATATATAAATAACTCCTTTGGTCTATCTCTTAAATTCCTGGAAGCAGAATGATCACAATATGTGACATATGCCTATTTAACTTGTTAAATAAACATTATACTATTTCCCAAAGTAGTTATAGAGTTTCACATCCTCAAATATTGGTTGGGTAGGAGATTTTGAGCCTTTTCCACTTCCAGGACAAAACTTGCCACCAAATTCTATCATATGAATATTTTTAGGTCTTTATCAATTTATGTTTCTCATAATATTTTTCTGCTTCTTTCTATTGATGTATTTCTATATTTTATTAGGTGGAAGATATTCGAATTTTATATTGTTAGGTACTAGGTATTTTTACATACCTTAGAAAATTGAGTGAAACTGAACCAAAAAGCTCATAGAATGAGGCATGCCACATCATGCTTTAAAATGTTGGCATTACCTGAGAATTACAGTGATACATATATCTTTTTGAATGGGTGTGATTGTGTCCTTAGGATATACCCCTAGAAGAGGAATTACTGGGTCATAAGTAAGGTCCATTTCAAGCCTTTTGATGGTACTCCAGACTACTTTCCACAGGGGTTGGACCAGTTTACATCCCACCAGCAGTGTAGGAGAGTTCTTTGTCCTCATAACCTCTCCAGCATTTGTTGTTGTTGTTTTTTATGCATAATATTTTCACAGGGATGAAGTGGACTACCAAGCAACCCCATTACCTGGGTCCCTTCCCATAAAGACATAATGGGCCTAGACTTCTAACAGATCCCTCTCTTTGACATTACTAGTCATGTCCATTGATATCAACATAACTGAACCCTTTGCAGGCTCCTACAAGACCTTGCCCTCAATGTAGATCAACAATGGTAGGGACTGCCCCATTCTCTGAAGGAAAACTGGGCCAAAATACTCTACCAGTAGAGGAAGATGTGTCTGGAAATGGATGCATCCTAGAATGAGTATTCCTAACTAGGACCACAGAATGTGAGCTCAGACCTACAGGTATGCAGAGTTTACACATGCTTCTGCACTGAATATATGCCCGAGATTAAATTGATGAGGTTTACAGTAAACAATATTTATATACTTTTCCCCATATTTGGGAGCTATTCTCTTCTCTGATCCATTTTTCTAGTCCCATTTCCAATTCTGGCACCATCTCCCAGTCAAAACCTTTAGCCCATCTGCCTTTTATCTGTTGGGATCAGGCAAAAGTTAGTAAAGCCATGGGCCCCTTGGAATATATCTAGCTTTTTCTAAAATGGAGATCTTAAATCTCATCTGCTCTATTATTGTCTTTGGATTCCTGATTATTAAACAACTTGTTGTTCTTTATATATTTTAAAAATATTTGTTTATTTCCTTTTGTTGCCCTGTTTTTATTCTTGTAGTTATTATTGATGCCATCGTTGTTAGATAGAACAGAGATAAATAGAGAGAGGAGGGGAAGACAGAGAGGGGGAGAGAAAGACACCTGCAGACCTGCTTCACCACTAGTGAAGTGACTCCCCTGCAGGTAGGGAGCTGGGGGCTCAAACCCAGATCCTCCCTCTGGTCCTTGCACTTTGCACCAGCTGCGCTTAACCCACTGTGCTACAGCCTGCACCTCTGTTCTTTATATCTTAATGCTTTATCAGACACCAAGTTGTAGATGTCACCATTATGCTAACCTAACTTCCCCAGGTAGACAAGCTCACCAATTTACTCTGGAACCCCACTTCTATGGAATCCTGCCCCACTAGTGGAAGATAGAAACAGCCTGAAATTATGAATTGATCTGCCAACATCCATGTTCAGCAGAGACACAATTATAGAAGCTAGACCTTTCAGGTCTGCACCCCATAATGATCCTGTGTCCATTCTACCAGAAAAACAAAAAAAGGAAAGCTGTATTGGTTGTATTGTTATGTGAAAAACTGAAAAATGTTATGCATGTAAAAACTATTGTATTTACTGACCACGGTAAAACACTAATCCCCCAATAAAGGGAAAAAAAAAAGAACTAGGTGGAAACTTTGAAAGTTCTATAATAAAAGTATTCAAATAAAAAAAACCTAAAGGACAAAAAATAGGAAAGCTTTCAAGTGAGGGGATGGGATATTAAACTGATAGTGGAAATTATGTAGAATTGTACCCCTCATATTCTATGTTATTGTTGATATTTTTTTATTTTATAAATAAATTAAAAATAATAAAAAATCTTATTTTGGATTTTATTTTACATGTCTATGATATATCTTATAAATTTATTTTCATGATTATTAGATTTTTCCATCTTGCTTGATAAGGACACAAAATAATTTTCCCATTATGTAATCTCTGATTTTTTTCTTTTCTTTTTGAATATTTTCTCTCTTTTCTATTTCAATTTCTTTCTCCTTCCTGTTTCACTGATGTCTAGTATAGTCTTAATATGCATGTGCTCATCAGAACCTATCTGAAAACTTTTGAGATATGCAGATCATCCGATTTCTGGATCATTTCCTCTTTTGTGGTATTCTTGCCTTCAGATTATAGCTTCCTTGGGCCTATTATTTTACTAGATATTTCCAAGTCCTATTTACTGTATCTCAGTACCAGCAGTGTTCTATAAAAGTCCTATAGATAATAAGGTGGAGCAACTCCTGAGCTGGGGCTCACTTCATTTTATTCTTTCAAAGTTTATATACTACTTAGTGACAAATGTCAGAACATCACTATTTTATTTGCTTCATCATTTTTAAAGTTGCTTCATATATAAGGGTTGATCTAGTCCCTTTTACTGAATCTTGGTTAGAAGTAAAATTCCACTCTACTAATTCTTGGCATGCAGATGAAAACTATTCAGTGTCAAAAGCAGACTCTTCTCCCATAAATTCCATTATCACAAATTTTAAATGATATGAGAAAAATACTTTGACACCTCACATCATACTTAGAGCTAACTTGAGATCTATCATAAACATATATTTGGAACTAAAAATATAACAAATGGAAGAAATAAAAAACCAGAAAAAAAACTGTGTATGAAGTAATTTGTTAGAGATGGTGCAAATAAACAGAAAATAAGATTTTGTAAAAAAAAAAACAAACAGTAACACTGATTAGTTACAAAAACACCACTGAGGATATAAAAACATTCATGCTAGATTTGGGGAATATATTTGATATTTTATGGAATATCCTAAAAACGTATAGCAAATATATTAGTAAAATTATAATACAATGTATTTTTAAGAAGTTAAAAATGGAAGTACATATTTCTTTTCGTTTTCTCTTTAAGTCATTAGTGATCCACTCTGGATTGATTTTTCTAGAGAGAGAAAGAAGAGAGGACACCATAGCACCAAAACTTTTTCTAGTATGGCGGGATTGACTACAATCTGAGTTGTGCCACATATGATTAAAAGTATACAAATGTAATAAAACAGATATATTACTAAGCATTTAATTTTAAAAAATAGGAAAAAATCATTAAACTCAAAGTTGCTCAGCATCATTAGTTATAAAGGAGACAGAAATGATAATCACAGTAATATTTGCACCACTTTGCTATTTAAAATTAGAAAATATGACAATATTAAACAATGAGAATACAGATTAACTGAAAATTTCATATACTGTTAATTAAATTATAATAAAATACATTTGGAAAATAGTTTTATTGTACTACATATCTACATTTACATATGTATCTATAGTTACTATATATTTATAGTTCTATCAATCTGAGTAAATGATTCAATGTCTATGTTTATGCTTATAGAAATGTCTACAAAAATAACTATAATAGAATATTTAGAGTGTTTTTTCTCAAACAAGGATAATCACATAATATTTAGAATGTTTTTCTTTAGTGAAATACTGGAAACAGAGCACATATTCCACAATAGAAAAGATGAGCACATACGGTATATTCCTAGTATAGAATAATGCTTTTCAGTCAAAAGGAGGGTAATTACAGATGTCCATTTCAACATGGATGGATATATATACAGAAGCACAATACAGCATCACAACTATTAAATTATTTAGTCAACATGTTTAAGAATAGACAAAACCTGTATTCAGTGATGGAAATAGGACATCTTTTCTTTTATTCTTATTCTCCTCCTCCTCTTCTTCCTCGTCCTCCTTCTCTTCATACTTCTCCTTTCCTCCTCTTACTTCTCCTCATCCCCCTTTCTTTTTTAAATTATCTTTATGGCTTGACCAATTTGTACTGACTTTTCCACTTGCAAAAAGAGTGAGAGAGAGGCAGAATGAACAACAACACAAGCTACAGCACAAAAACTTCTTTCAAAGTGGAGGAGACTGTGCTAGAACTGCTTGAATCCAAGTCATGTACATGGTGAAGCAGTACACTAACTAAGCTAGCTATTAGTAGGAATGACAATAGGAGTTAGAGTGAAAATGATTGTTGGAGAGGGGTGAGTACACATTTTATGATGATAGAAGTGATCTATATTTTAAATCTGGTGATGCTTAAGAAGAACTATGCATTCATGTTACACAAATAATACACTTAAGTATAAATAAATGAAAATAAGTGCAGATAAAACAATATGCTTCTAGTACTATAATAGTGTGCAATAATTACATTTTTAAAAATTATATGAATGCATGTATTCATATAATATACATTTGTTTGAAATAATTGGATGAAAAATTTCTGCTTCAGATATATAAGCACTTGAAACTGAATAATATTACCAATGAAGGCTATTTGATCAAACCACTGCATAGCAATTCATTTCAGAAAGCATTCAATGTCTATGTATTATGTCTATGCTTGTAGAAATGTCAATATTATTTTTTCCATCTTTCTAGGAAAGGCATGGAGTTGATGTAATAAGTACATAATGGAGTGACTACTAAGGAAACTTTGTTCAGTATTATCTAACTAATGATTACTTCTATATCTATAATTCCTTTAAAATTATAATCTGATATCAAGATAAAAAAAGGTATTACAAACTTCTCAATTCAGTTGTACAAATAGTTTCCTTTGTTCTATTTGAGCAGATGTTTGTATATGTGTGTTTCTATGTGCTTATAAAATACATCCCAGTATATACTTGACACAAATCTGAAAGTTGAGCAATACATAATCTGTGTTTTTTTTTTATTATTATTAGGTTCATGATTAGTCAACAATTTGTTTGGCTTTATATCTTAACTCTTTTTCAGTCATCAGGTTCCAGATACTACCATGATACCAACTGGACTTCCCTGGGCAGATGACCCCACCAATGTGTCCTAGAATCCCACCTCCCCAGACCTCTAACCAACTAAGGAAAGAGAGAGAGAGGCTGGGAGTATGGATCAACCTGTCAACACCCATGTTATTCTGAATCCCATAATTATCCTGGGTCTATACTCCCAGAGAGGTAAAGAATAAAAAAGTTTTCAAGGGAGGGTTGGGTAGGATAGGAAGTTCTGGTGGTGGGAATTGTGTGGAATTATACCCCTCTTATCCTATGGGGTATAATTGTCAATATCTTCATTTTATAAATAATTTTAATTATTGTATTGATATGATAGTTTATCCTAATTTTGAGGGTGTTAGTACAAGTTAGAAAGAGGAAAGCCTTAGAATGAAAAATCAATGAAATTATACCAAATGCTTCAGATAATATTCACAATAAATACTGGCTATAAATAGATGTATTGAGGTGTGTCTAAAAACAAACTAAATTACTAATTAATTCATGATGTGTTTACTTTATACTTACAAAGCCATCCAGTAACTGACCATGACTAACATTATTTTCAGCCCTTTAACAACATAGAAATGTATTAGACACATGAAGGAAATTCAACAAATAAACAATTAAAGATGATTCTATACATGTAGATATATCTGGGAAATCTGTGTTATTTCTTTAAGCCAAGTTCACATGTACATAAATTAAACATTTTTTTGCTTGTTCTATTCGTACGTTTGTTACTTCCTTTCATATGATTAAATTAATTATGCTAACTTCTATTCAATGTTCAATTTAAAACTATTCTGTCATTTTCTCCGGGCTGACTTCACGGGTGGGTAACAGATGACCAGAAACTCATAGCTGAGCTGAGAATGCAGTTTAATCTTTATTCACGAGTGGGCAAACAGTCTAACACCTAATCACCACACCATGTGCTCCTCCATCTTTCTCCTCCGGTGGCAGCATCTCAAACTCAGGAAGTACATATGGTAGGGGGCGGGGAGAAGGGAGAAACCCAAAACTAGCAAGGGCTAAACCAAATTTCCCAGAGGTGAAGGGAGTGAGACCAAACCAATGTAACAGAAAAGACCATGTAAATAGACCACAGTGTCAAGCAATGTAACAGAAGCAGAACTAGATCCCAGAAGCAGAACTAGAAGCATACCAACAATTCCCCCTTTTCTTTTTTACTAATTGACCATAGTATCAGGAGTGTGGGGTGAACAGAAACCTATATTGTTGGTATGCATGAGACCCCTTCTGTTTCATTTGGTTTAAATCCCCCCTGCTTAACACTATTCTATTTACATAACCACTTCATTCTATTTACATAACCACTGTTAACAAGTTCCACCCTCCCTCCAGGGCATTTGTGGTTCAGTGATAGGATTCTCCCCTAATCTGCCCCCTCTTTGTCACACTCTGATTTTCACCAGTCACTTTTCTCTCCACCCTCTCTATGTCACATCCTGTTTCCACCTTACTTGGCAAGTATATATAAAGATAGCATTGTGAGTTTTACAGTACTTTAACTTGAGTTTAGCTGAGCTCGTCTTAGATTGTGCTGCATCCTGCATGAATAAAGAGACACTGCCTACAACCCAGCCATGAGTCCCTGGTCGTCTGTTACCCGCCCATGAAGCCAGCCCGGCGAAAACAACATAACTCGTCGAAAACAACACTATATCATACAGGCATTTTCAAAAAAATAAAAAACTGGCACAAACATGGAGGAACAAGTAAGCAAGCAGCAAGAACCAATGTGATGCCAAGGGAAGGCCTGAGGGGGGCATTTGTTGCCTCTGCGGGCAAGGCTTTATCAAGCTAAAGGACCTTTCCTGCCTCTGTGGGCATCTCTTGCATCTGAGGGCCCTTTCTACCTCTGTGGGCATTACCTAGCATTGAGGTATATGGTCTATAGTCCCAAGGCAGCTGGCTGCAGTCAGTCTTTGAGAAACCCAGCAGCATAAAGGAAAGCTGCTAGTTTTGTGCAAAGTGTCCAAGAGGTGTACCAGTGAGTCTGATAGAAGTGCCAGTCCAAAGCAGATGTCCACAGAAAAAATGTCAGGGGGGGTGAATTGTTGCATGAGGAAGGTCAGCCGCTGGAATTCCGCTTTTCTGTAGAGAACTTGACAGCTGTAATTCACTTAGTTATGAAATAAAACTTGTAGCAGGTTAGAAGTTTACCACAATTGATAACTTGATGATTATAATTAGTTTAGGTATCTTTAAAATTTGGAAGGTTTTTTTCATTTCATTTTAAGGCTCCTAACCAATCTAAGCACAATAAAATGTGGTAAGTCAAAGAACCACTGCTAGAGCCTCAGGTATGAGAATCATTAGCATAACCATTATGCAATCCACCGTTTCTAATTGAGAAGGTATCTGAGAGCTTTATATATCAATAACATCTTATTTAACCTTTTGTTACACCCATTCAAGATGGAGACACACTCTAGGGGTGCACAGGTTTTTTAGACCAAGTTAGTTAAAATATATTGATTTTTATCTAATTTTTACCTCCGACTTTAAATGTAAGTTAATTTTACGTTTATGAGAACTATGTTGAAAACCTTTTTCATTTAACTTTGCCTGGTAAGAATGTAGCCTTAAAGTTATATTTTTAACCTTAAAGTTAATGTTTACCAAACTTTAAACACACCCATAAACATGGTCTTCAATACACAAGGAGAAAAACTTTTGTTATGAAGCCATGTCATTTTAAACACGAATTTAGATCTATACTGTTTTAGTTGTTCAGGGGGTGCATTGTCCGGTAGTGGCTTCTTGTGCAACTTCAGCTCCAGGAATTGTAGGCTGCAATCTCTGCAGGGATCTCTGCGTATTCTAGCTCCTCTGCCTTCAGAGCTGAGCTGGGGATCTCGGCCAGTGGGCCCAGTCCCGGCAGGGAGCCTGCAGTCTCCAGGTGGTCTGGGATCTGCCCAGACTTCATAGCAGGAGGGTGGGTGGGCCAGCCATGCAGAAGGCATTGGCCAAGGTGCCCCAGGGTGGTGGCCAGGATGGGCTGCACCCCTGCCCGCCATGTCTGCTGAGCAGTGTGGAGGGAGCCACGCCCAATGCCCCATGTCACGTGGCAGCGGCGAGCCGGCTCCTGTGGGCAGGCGTTGGGTGGAAACCAAAGTGTGGCCCAGAGAGAAATATTCCAGAAACAGAGAAACAGTCTCATGAAGAAAGGGCAGAGGCCTTTGGAAACCTCTTCACAAGCAGAAAAGAAGGCCATTGTGGCTTTACTTATCTGATTTTCTTTGGTCTGTTGCCTGTGTGTGGAGCCAAGATTCTTGTCCCTGTTCAGGCGCCATTATGTTGTTTTCTCTGGGCTGGCTTCATGGGCGGGTAACAGATGACCATAAACTCATAGCTGAGCTGAGAATGCAATTCAATCTTTATTCATGATCAGGCAAACAGTCCAAGAACTAATCACCACACCATGTGCTCCTCCATCTTTCTCCTCCAGTGGCAGTGTCTCGAACTCAGGAAGTATGTAGGGTAGAGGGTGGGGAGAAGGGAGAAACCCGAAACTAGCAAGGGCTAAACCAAATCTCCTGGAGGTAGGGGGAGTGAGACCAAACCAATGTAACATAAAAGACCATGTAAATAGACCACAATGTCAAGCAATGTAACAGAAGCAGAACTAGATCCCAGAAGCAGAACTAGAAGCATACCAACACTATTCTATATGTAATATATTTTATGTAATTCAAGTCATCTTAACTTTAACAGCCAAAATCAATGGGCAAGCATTCCCTATTATATAAACACTAATGTTACAGGCTTGAAAATCTGCTGTTGTAAGGTGTGAGACACCTGGTAATACCATTAAGTCATTGTGCAGTATTTGTATATTACTGGGAGTTCACAAATAAATAATAAAAATAATAAGTTAAATGTATTAGTTGGTAAAGTCAAGAATGTTAATAATTTGTTATTTATCATCCAGACTGCATATTAAATGTTTATACTGTGGTTTCTAGTTTCTATACTCTTAGTATCAGTGGCTTGTGGTGTCCTTATATTGTTAATCTATATGATCTTCACACCAAAAAAACTGTTTTTCACCAGGATTTCCAGGTATCATTTTTCTTATTCTGGGACCATAATCAAAGTTAATATATATTCTTTTATTTGTAAAGTAAAAACAAACAAACAAAAAAGATATACTGTATAAACTACAAGCAAAGCAGAAGTCAGGAGGTTAATTTATTTTATCAAACAGTACATGCTAGTGTTTTGAATAAAGAAATGATGCCCATCAGGTTGAGGAGTAAGATTTCAAAGCAAATTCCAAATGCAAAATTCATTTTCTCTGTGCTAGAAAATGTTGCTATTGAATGAATTTTACTTATAGGAACAAAAAGGATGGTATTGTTTTACTAACTCTTTTGGTAATAGCTTTATTTCATATTCTTTCTCAATGTAGCAATTTTCTGCTAGACACAATAGAATATCTATGTGTTCAATCTTTAGATTTCATCTGAAATGAAGTTGTTCTGCCCCTAAGTAAATATTTTAGTGTTGAGCTGATTACTTGTTTCACGTTCGTAAAAGGATGAAAGAAGTCTGTGATATTGCTCCTGTGATAAGTGGGGATGTACAGGAACAACCCACTTTATAACTTTAGAGTTATTATTTTATTTTTCTTTTCTAGTCAGGGCGTGCTATACACAGAGCTGGTTTGGGAATTCAACTTTTGTTCTAAACTATAGTTAGTGTAAAATATCATTAAACTAAGTACTCTCGTTAGTTAGAAAGAACTAATGGCTACGGATGTTTTCTCAAGAATACTAATAAATGTACCAAAAGTAACTACCTACTTGAATCACTTATAGTTCTGGGGTAATTAAGCAGATAATTGACAATCTTTTCTGTTTTGTTTTTAAACAAATTATTATTTTTTCCTCCAGGGTTATTGCTGGGACTCTGTGCCTGCACTACGAATCCACTGCTCCTGGAGGCGATTTTTTCCCTTTTGTTGCCCTTTTTGTTTATCGTTGTTGTTGTTACTATTATTGTTGTCATTGTTGTTGTATAGGACAGAGAGAATGGTGAGAGTAGGGGAAGACAGAGAGAGAGAGAAAGATAGACACCTGCAGACCTGCTTCACTGCCTGTGAAGTGACTCTCCTGCAGGTGGAGAGCCTGGGGCTCGAACCCGGATCTTTACTCTAGTCCTTGTCTTTACTCTGTGCACTTAACCCACTGTGCTACTGCCCGGCCCCTAAACAACTTATTTTTAGCCTATTATCACCTAAGTTTGGAATTTACTTTAAGATCAAAGAAGCAGATGTGATAACATTTACAAAGTAGTACTAAATAGCTATAGAGACTGAAAGGATTTAAAGTAATAGATTTTGGGTGGGTTTGAAGATAACATAATGACTATGAAAAAAGATTTTCATGTCTGCGACTCAGAGGTACAAGTTTCAATTCTCTGCACTGATAGGCTAGAGCTAAGCAGAGCTCTAGTTAAAAAAGTATTTTTCAATATTTTATTTTAAATGAACACACACACACACATGGGGAGAGAGAGAGGAGAGAGAAGACTCCATGGGTCAACTCTGGGTTATGGTGCTTGGTGCTGGGGATTTCACCTGGGACTTTGAACCTCCAGCATAAAAGGGTTTTCCATCACTATTATATTATTGTCTCTCCAGGCTCACCATCCCCCACATTTTTTTAATTAAAAAAAAAAAAGTAAATAACAGATTGTTGTTGGATACATTTTATAGAAGCCCTTCTTTTTTTTTCTGATGTAGTAAAACATGAAATTGCACAATCTGGGGAACATAAGTAAGGAGAATTGGAAAGGTCATACAAAGAAAGTTTTTATTTTTTCTTTTTAATTCAGTGGGAGACTAGCCATATATGAATGGAAATTAGACATTTCCCAGAGAGTCACTTTGAAGGATATTCTAAAATATTCTCTCACTAGTCTTATCTTTTCCTTTTTCTTTTCTTTTCTTTCTTTCTCTATCTTTTTTTTTTTTTTTTTTTTTTTGCCTTCACAGTTATTTCTGGGGCTTGGCATCTGCACCACAAATCCACTACTGGAGGCTCCCCCCCCCCTTTCTGTTGCCCTTGTTTTATTGTTGTGGTTATTATTGCTGTTATTTTTAATGTTATTGTTGTTGGATGGACAGAGGGAAATGGAGAGAGTAGGGGAAGACAGAGAGTGGGAGAGAGACACTTGCAGACCTGCTTCATCGCTTATAAAGTGACCCCCAAGGTGTGGAGGGTGGTTGAGGAGGGTTCCAACGGGATTCTTAAGCAGTCCTTGCCATTTGAGCCATGTGTGCTTAACTCACTGTGCAACTGTGAGACCCCAGTAGTCTATCTTTTCACCCTTTAATGTATAATTATCAACAATTTGGGGCCAGTTAATGGTGCACCTGTTTAAGAGCATACAATGTGGAAGGACCCAGTCCTGACCTGCAGGGGAGAAGCTTCACAAGTGGTGAAACAGAGCAGCAGGTGCCTTTCTGTCTCTCTCCTTCTCTATTCCCCCTACTCAATTTCTCTGCCTCTATCCAATAATAAGTAAATAAATAAAATTTAAAAACAAACAAATTTGAGGACTATTTAAAAAGTAACTATTGATTGCTCTTTTATGGCTTGAGAACAAGGTGATTACATTTTTTTTTTAATTTGAATTAACTGATTAATTAATTTAGCTAGAAGACGGCACAACTCTAGTTTATGGTGGTGCTGGGTATTGAACATGGGAAGCTCCAGTGCTTAGGCATGAAAGTCATCTTGTGTAACCATTATGTTATCTCCCCAGTAAAGCAACAAAAATGTGTTTCTAATTGTTCATTTTTTAAAAGTTTACTGACTTAATATTCTTTAAATCATATTTAATAGAGCTCTAGAGATAGTAAAAGACAAGTATCATGAACAGGAGAGGAACTGCTATCCTTAGACATCCTACCTAATTATCAAAAACTTATCCATGTTCATGAAATTTGTATTCACTTAGGGGGAGAACAGTCACAGAAAAATATGATTATAAAGCAAGATAGATAGGAGAAAATTATTTAGAATTGTAAAAATTTGTGCCTTCATCTTTTCTTGAACTCAGTAAATCTTTAGAGGATACCTGTGTTATTTAAAAAATCTGTAAACTATAGAGAACGGGAGGAGATTTTCAAAGTTGTAGTGAAAATGGTAAGTAAAAAAAGACATGATAACTGTTGTGGTTGGTAATCATAATGGAAGATTCAGGGGTATAAAAGTAAAAATTGACCATAAAAGGAAAGGTAGACAAAATTGACCTAGATACCGCAAAAACTAAATAAAAGTTACTGACTTCCAGTATGTAAATTTGTATCATAGAACTCTACTTTTTAATTATTTATTGGGATAGTTTATGTCTGTAATATAATCAACTACAGTATGTTGTGTGTGACCCTCAACAATTGCTAGCATTCAATATTGAAACAAATATAAAGGTTTTAATTGCAGTGTTAAATATTAAATTCATACTTGTGTAAAGAAATCTGCTACTAATCTTAAGGGTTTTCCTCTGTAGGTGAATATTTGTTTTTCCCTTGCAGGATTCAAGATCCTTTATCCTTATATATTTTCATTCTAAATATGATGTGTCTTGGTGTCTTTAAGTCTGGCTTAATTCTGTTTGGGACCCTAGGGCTTCTTGAACCTTTATGTCTTTTATATTTTCTAGACTATGGAAGTTCTCAGCTATTATCTCCTGTAGAATGCTTTTTTCCCCTCCATCTTTTTCTTAATTTTTTTTTTATTTGTAGAAAATATTCATTGACAAAACCATAGGATAAGAGGGGTACAACTTCACACAATTTCCACCACCAGAACTCCATATCCTATCCCCTTCCCTGATAGCTTTCCTATTCTTTAGCCCTCTGGGAGTATGAACCCAAGGTCATTGCGGGATGCAGAAAGTTGAAGGTCTGACTTCTGTAATTGCTTCCCTGCTGAACATGGGTGTTGATAGGTAGATCCATACTCCCAGCCTGTCTCTCTTTTTCTCTAGTGGGGAAGGGCTCTGGGGAAGTGGAGCTCTAAGACACATTGGTGAGGTTGTCTGTCTAGGGAAGTCTGGTCGGCATCATGCTAGCATCTGGATCCTGGTGATTGACAAGAGAGTTAACATACAAAGGCATATAAATTGTTGACCAGTTATGAACCTAAGGACTGGAATAGTGCAGATGAAGAGTTGGGGGGCGGTCTTCCATTTTGTAGATATCAAGTATGCATAGTTTAGTTTAACTCCAAAGGGTCTGTGGCTATAGTAGTTTTTTTTTTTTTTTTCCTTTTTCTTTTTGCCCCTGTGCCTGAATTCTGATATGCCACTGGATCAAAGTTATTGTCTGAGGAAATGATGTCATGGCTGGAAAAAGGACCATAAAGGCCAATCAGGGAAAAGAGTAGCTCCCTAATATGGGAAAAGTGTATAAATATTGTTGACAATAAACCCCATCGATTTGATATGATCTGGGGCTCATAATTAGCTTAGGAGCTTGTATGACCTCTCATCCCTCTAGATATGAGCTCATATTCTGTGGTAATGAGTGGGAACATTCCATACTGCCCCAATATCAACCCATCTTCCTCAGGTGTAGCATAGAGTATGTTGTCCATCCTCCAAAAGGAGGATGGAACATTCTCTACCATTGTTGATCCAAGTTGAGGGCAAGGTCCTCTCCCTCCCTCTCTTTCTTCCTATAGTAAGCCAATAATGCATATTTTACTGCTTTTGAAGTCATCCCAGTTGTCTCTGTTGTTGTTTTTTTTAGTATCCTTTAGTGTCTTTTTGAGATCTCTTACTTCTTTCCTAATTCTATCTAATTCATACTCAATATTGCTAATTCTGTTTTCTGCCTCACTTATTATCTCTCCCATCTGTTGTTTTCTGTAGCTCAAATATTTTGCTACCCTGTTTCAATACTGTATCATGTCTATGGAATTGTACCCTTCTTTTGCTATGGTCTTGTCAATATTTCCACTTTATAAATAAATAAAAAAGAAAAAATAATAAAAATAAATAAAATTTTAAAAGATAGTGATAGATATTACTTAATGTTCAGAGGATCAGTCAATCAAGAGGTCTTAACAATTATTAACAGCTATGCACCCAATGAGAGGCTATCCAAATACCTCAAACATCTACTGAAATGGATACAGTAATATATTATCAGCAAGACAGTGATAGTAGGGAATTTCAACACCCCCTTGCATATTGCAAATACTTAAAGGAAAATATTGAAAGAACTCTTTTCTATATATATACATGAGACACTGGCAAAAAACATAGGATAAGAGGGGCACAACTACACAATTCCCACCACCAGAACTCCCTATCCTATCCTCTTCCCGGATAGATTTCCTATTCTTTATCCTGTGAGCATGGACCAATGGACAATTATGGGGAGCAAAATGTGGACAGAACTCTTTTCTATCTAAATTTTAAAGGCATTTTCAATGAAATGAATCAAATTACAAAAAAAAAAAAAAAAAAGGTGAAACGTAAACACAAAGAAGAACTTGGATTCTGGTGTATTAGACCCAAGTAAGGGACTCTTGGGTGTATGTGTGGGCCAGGGGGAGTGGATTTGAGGTCCTGGAACATGATGCCAGAGGAGGAACTAAAGGGAGGTTGAATTGTTATGTGGAAAACTGAGTAATGTGAACAGGGGTAGATTGCATAATGGTTCTATAAAGAGACTCTTATTTCTGAGACTCCAAAGTCTCAGGTTCATGATGAATTCACCTTCTTTACCCCATCTTGGATGGAGCTTGAAGGTATCATATTAAGTAAGATAAGTCAAAAACAAAAGGACAAATATGGAATGAACTCATTCATAGCCATAAGTTGAAAACAAGATCAGAAGCAAAAACTCTAAGCAGAACTTGGACAGGAGTTGGTTTATCACAACAAAGTAAGAGAGTCTGGAGTGGCAAGAAGGGTTCAGGTCCTGAAACATGATGGCAGAGTTGGACCTAGTAGGGGTTGTATTGCTATGTAGAAATTTTATGTATGTGCAAAGTGTTGTATATTACTACTGACTGTAAACCATTAACCTCCCAATTAAGAAATCAAAAAATATAAACTCATTGACAAAGAGTTTTGATATCTGATGATCTAAAAAAAAATAAATAGAAAATTAGTCAAACTACTCCAGAATTAAGCATGTACATTATTATTAATTTGCATATAGTTAACACAATATGGGTATTAACATCTCTTTAAGTTATATTAGTTGCTCAGAAGTTTATGTTTTATTTTTGGCATAGTTACTATGGTAACTTAAAAAGCCATAATGTACATAAAACATTTTTGTTATTTTTTAAGAGGAGGTTACTTAACAATTTTAATAGAATTTCCTATTTTCTTTTTTTTTTTTAATTTATTTTATTTTATTTATTTTTTTATTTAAGAAAGGATTAATTAACAAAACCATAGGGTAGGAGGGGTACAACTCCACACAATTCCCACCACCCAATCTCCATATCCCACCCCCTCCCCCGATAGCTTTCCCATTCTCTATCCCTCTGGGAGCATGGACCCAGGGTCATTGAGGGTTGCAGAAGTTAGAAGGTCTGGCTTCTGTAATTGCTTCCTCGCTGAACATGGGCGTTACATGTTATGCATGTAAAAAAAAAAAAGAAGTAGAAACGCAAAGCAGAAATTGACTGAGTTTGGAGTATGGCACCAAAGTAAGAAAGCAGAAGTATACTAGAGTTTGCAGTGAGTACCTCCCTAATACTTCCTATCCACTTTTCCAAGCTTTGGGTCCATGATTGCTCAACAATTTGTTTGGCTTTGTATGTTAACTCTCTTTTTAGTCACCAGGTTCCAGGTGTCATCAGGATGCCGGCCAGACTTCCCTGGATTGAAGACACCACCAATGTGTCCTGGAGCTCAGCTTCCCCAGAGACCCATCCTACTAGGGAAAGAGAGAGGCAGACTGGGAGTATGGACCGACCAGTCAACGCCCATGTTCAGCGAGGAAGCAATTACAGAAGCCAGACCTTCTACCTTCTGCAACCCTCAAGAATTTCCTATTTTCTTGAAAAGATTAAACCAAGATAAAACAAAGTTATAAATTTTATATTTTGATTTTGAGATGTAGGTACCATGCTATCAATTTATCTTACAGACTTAACTACTGAGTCTGACATAAATTAAATTAGTCGTGTTCTTACAGTGATGATTGAATTAATCATTTTGATCATGTTTTTGTATCACCCTTTTAACAACTGTAAAATTAAGCATAAGCCATGAAAAAATAGTAAATCTAAATGTTAAATTATACAAATTTATGTCATGAAATGTCAGTACTTTTGATATTTTTGGTTCAACATATACCATCAGTTTAACCTGGATATTGCCAAGTTAAAAAGTGATTAATTAGAGATTAATGTGAACTGATTTTCAGCCCCCAAGTATAAATTTTGAATTTTAGAAGATCAGTTTGCCTGTACAAAGTTCTTATTTTAACCATTTCCAGTGAATGCATATACATTTTGTCTGGATAAGTGCATTCTGTTTTTCTTTAATTTTCATAAATAATCTTCAATGGGTACAGAAAATTTATTTGTCTAAATGTATTTTAACTTCTATGGGTTGGATTATGGTGGTAAACTCATTACCAAACCATGCTTGTCTAAAACAACTACATAAACATAAAAGGAAAATCTAACTAGAACACACTTGTATTGGCATAGAGAATACTCTTTTTATGAAGGTGAGTGAATAAATGAACAACTGTACTTAAGTAAAAGAATGAGAGCACATATCTGGGCTGAAGTTACCTTGCTTATAAATCACCATTTTTGCTTTTCTAGCAGCATGTAGTTAATCAGAAATGGGAATAGATTGTGGGCTCTTAAACTCTGGCAACAAGGAACATCACTGGGGTTCCCAGAAGATGGCAGACTGAGAAACTGCTAGTGGCTTGAGCTCTGCCCACATCTTCTGGAAATGGTAGGATTTTCTGCCTTTAGTAGGCCAGTCAATAAGGGATCCTAGCAGTAACACCAAGGAGGTGACTATAACTTAATTTGGGTTAAAAAATAGAGTAGAAAAAAAGAGAAATTTTTTTTTCCGTTTAATTAGTAAGCACACCTCACACCCCCCCCAACTAGTCCCTGGGGACCAGCTCCAAGCAGGCTACCCTGCTGAGCCTCTTTCATTAACAATATTCCTGTCCCACCAGGGAGTATCATTCATTCTAAGTCTATACCCTTCTGAAACCTCCGGCCTTTTATCTTTCTAAGTAGCCAACCCCGCTACTCCACCCCACATAGCTAATTAAATAATTAAAATAAAATAAATAAATAAATAAACCTCTTTCCTTTCACCGCTTTTTTTTTAAATTTTATTTTATTTAAGAAAGGATTAATGAACAAAACCATAAGGTAGGAGGGGTATAACTCCACACAATTCCCACCACCCAATCTCCATAACCCACCCCCTCCCCTGATAGCTTTCCCATTCTCTATCCCTCTGGGAGCATGGACCCAGGGTCATTGAGGGTTGCAGAAGGTAGAAGGTCTGGCCTCTATAATTGCTTCCCAGCTGAATATGGGCGTTGAATGGTCGGTCCATACTCCCAGTCTGCCTCTCTCTTTCCCTAGTAGGGTGTGTCTCTGGGGAAGCTGAGCTCCAGGACACATTGGTGGGATCTTCAATCCAGGGAAGCCTGGCCAGCATCCTGGTGGCATCTGGAACCTGGTGATTGAAAAGAGAGTTAACAAAGGAGGCCAAACAAATTGTTGAGCAATCATGGGCCCAAAGCTTGGAATAGTGGAGAGGAAGTGTTAGGGAGGTACTCACTGCAAACTCTAGTGTACTTCTGCTTTCAGGTATATATTTTGCAGTAGTTTATGGATACGTGTGAACATATGCTCTCTCTCCCAGAAATTGGTATATATCTAGGTTATGGGACTTTGTTAGAAAGTGAACCACCTGAGATGAAACTAGAGTGTACTATAAAAGAAAAGGTCTCACCCAAGTAATGAAGCTGAAGGGTTGTCATTCCACACGTGAAGTCTCTGGACACAGTCTGAGGTGAAGCATGTTTAGGTAGTTATCGTTGCATTGGTTAGGTTGTGATCAGCAGATGCAATATTATTTGGTATGGATTGGGAGAGGCATACGGGAAAGTGGACCCTATCCTAAGGTTCCAGGACTGGGGGAAGTAGGGGATCTATAATGGAGATGTGAGGTTCCTTCTGTCTTAGGGTTCAAAAAGACAATTGATAGTTAATATTATCATCACATTATTTGGTAATTGGGTTAACTTTGAAAAGTCCTTTTGTTATGGTTTGCTGTACAGTATCCAGCATCTTGTATATAGCTGTGCTATTGGATTGTGCTAATCTACTTGGTCTAGGCTTTTGAGAGAGTCCGCATATCAAATACACACCCTATATATTAAAAAGATTCAGTTTGTGTTTTGAAAAACTTTGAGACATACAATTGATTTTCCCCCTCTCATATTGATTAACTACTGATTTATATGTCTACATTTTGCTAGGAGTGTACATAAACAACATTCCCACCACCAAAAGACTGTGACCCATCCCTCCCCACACTCACCCCCCACTGGCCCAGGAAGCTGCGTGTCTACCCCTCACCACAGGGTTTTTACTTTGGTGCCCTACTCACAATTTGGTCAGGTCCTGCTTTTATTTTCCCTTTCAGATCTTCTTTCTCAACTTCTGTTGATGAGTGGGATCATCCCATACTCATCTTTATCTTTCTGACTTAGCTCACTTAACATAATTCCTTCTAGCTCTGTCCAAGATGGGTCAGAGAAGGGGGGTTCATTGTTCTTGATAGCTGCATAGTATTCCATTGTGTATATATACCACAACTTTCTCAGCCACTCATCTGTTGTTGGGCACCTCAGTTGCTTCCAGGTTTTAGCTATTATGAATTGTGCTGCTATGAACATAGGAGTACACACCTCTTTTTAGTTGGGTGTTATGGAGTCCTTGGGGTATAAGCCAGGAGAGGAATTACTGTTCTTTTTCTTATCTTTTCCTTTTTTCTCTCTCTCTCTCTTTTTTTTCTCATTCTTGTCATCCTTTCTTCCTTAATCCTACAGCTTCCAAAGCCACAGGCCTCATCCCCCACACCACCAAACTGTGCTTTTTTGAATTCACGGATACACATTTGGGAATTATTTTGGGGAAGAATTCTGACTCAGAGTTGGACTCTCACTGCGAATATCTCTGCTCAACTTCCCTTTCTCCTTTAGCTACCCCTAGAATATACAGTGGATAGAGGATTGGCATAACTGTCTATTTCAGCTATCCTTGTCTAGTCCTGAGGTTTTTTGTTTTTGTTTTTGTTTTTCTCTTTCTTAAAAATCAGCTGCCTCTGATCATGAGGCTTGAGGTAATCTGGGACACGGTTTTTTTTTTTACCCTGCTCTATTTTATTATTAATATTATATAAAGGCATCTATCTCCCACCCCCTTTACGTTGATCAGAATTAACTCTTAGGGTATCTTTCATTGCTAGGGTAGTGGGCATCTTATCTATTGTGGGAGGAACTTGTCTACTAACTCCTGCCTCCTCTACAGACTCACCCTCCCTAATCCTCCTAGCTAATTAAAAAAATTAAATTAAATTAAAAATAAAGTAATCAAAAAATCTTTCCTTTCACTGCTCTTTAACTACAGCTCTTTTTCTTATCTTTTCTCTTTTCTCTCTCTTATCTCTTTTTACTTTTTTTTTATCTTTCATACACTTCTTCCTTCTTCTTTGCCTTTCTGAATTTGTGAATTATTTTGGGGAGAAATCAGACTCAGAGTGGATTCTCTATGTGTGTATCTCTGCTCTAGTTCCCTTTCTCCTCTTGTTAACCCTAGAATATACAGTGGATAGTAGATTTGCATAACTGTCTATTCTTGCTATCCCTTCTTTCTTTTCTCTTTCTTCTTCACTGGGATTTGGTTACAATTTTTTCATGGACTGGAGAAACTGTTTGGCTAACTGGTAGTGATTAAACTGCTTAAATACTTGCTTCAGTTCAATTCCTGAGGTTGGTGAGTGCAATTGTCATAAAGGTATTTAGTACACTGTTGCTTGTACTCAGGACACAACAACAGAGGAACAACAGAGCATAAAAAAAAGAAACACATAAATAAAAAAAATGGGTAGATCAAAAACAAATAAAACTGCTACCCCAATGAATGAAGACAAGATCCCAGAAGAAACTACAAATCAGCCAGCAGTAACCATAGATAAGAAAAGTATGCAAGCAATAATAAACTTATTAATCACAGAAATGAAAACAACATTGGAGGAAAGGAATGGCAGTATTAGGGAAACAACAGTTGAGACCCCCAAGGAAAATACTGATTATCTTGAGGCAATTAGAGAACTGAACGCTGAAATAGCTGTAATGAAGAAAGAAGGCGAGGCAAGGTAAGCAGACTAACAGAAGCAGAAAACAGAATTAGTCAGACAGAGGATGAGTTAGAGAAAACAAAGAAAGAGGTGAAAGAGCTTAAAAAGATACTGAGAGACACTGAAATCAACAGAGACATATGGGATGAACTCAAAAGAAGTAACAGTTGTATAATTGGCCGGCCAGAGGAAGAAAGAGAGGAAGGGAAAGCAAACATTCTAGAATAATAGAATAGGAAATAGAAGAAATAATAATAATAGAAAGGAAATAATAGAAGAAAACTTCCCAGACCCGAATAACAGAAAGAACATCAAGATTCAAGAGGCCCAGAGAGTTCCAAACAGAATCAACCCAGACCTGAAGAAACCAAGACACATCATAGTCACAATGAGAAGAAGTAAGGATAAAGAAAGGATCCTAAAGGCTGGAATAGAGAAACAAAAAGTCACATACAAGGGAAAACCCATAAGATTATCTGCAGACTTCTCCACTCAAACTCTAAAATCCAGAAGAGAATGGCAAGATATCTATCGAGCCCTGAATGAAAAAGGGTTTCAACCATGGACCATATATGCTGCTAGACTTTCATTCAAACTAGATGGAGGAATCAAAACCTTCCTAGATAAACAGCAGTTAAAGGAGGCTAACATCACCAAACAGGCCCTGAAATAGGTTCTAAAAGACCTCTTATAAACAAGAACATCTATAATACTGGAAATCTATCAGAGGAAACAAAAAAAATTTTTTTTTGAACAATGGCACTACAATACATTAAATCCATAATATCAATAAATGTTAATGGCTTAAACTCAGCCATCAAAAGGCACAGAGTTGGGGGATGGATGAGAAAACATAATCCAACCATATGCTCCTTGCAAGAATCCCATCTGTCACAACAAGATAAACACAGACTTAAAGTGAAAGGATGGAAAACTATCATACAGGCTAACGGACTACAGAAAAGGGCAGGAACAGCCATTCTCATCTCAGACACGATAGATTTTAAATCACATAAAGTATTAAAAGATAGGCAAGGACATTACACAATGATTAGAGGATCAATCAGCCAAGAAGACTTAACAATTATTAACATCTATGCACCCAATGAGGGACCATCTAAATCCGTCAAGCACTTACTGAAAGAATTTCAAAAATACATCAATAGTAATACAATAATAGTGGGAGACATCAATACCCCACTCTCACACTTAGACAGATCAACAAAGCAGAGAATAAACAAAGATATAAGAGAATTAAATGAAGATATTGAACCCTAGTCCTGGTGGACATTTTCAGAGTCCTTCGCCCCATAAAACTGGAATACACCTTCTTTTCAAATCCAAAATAACACATACTCAAGGATAGACTACATATTAGGCCACAAAGACAGCATCAGTAAATTCAAGGACACTGAAGTCATCCCAAGTATCTTCTCAGACCACAGTGGAGTAAAACTAACATTTAACAACAAACAGAAAATTATTAAAAGTCACAGGATTTGGAAACTAAACAACATACTCCTTAAGAACCACTGGTTCAGAGATTCGCTCAAGCAGGAAATTCAAATGTTTCTGGAAACAAATGAAAATGAAGATACAACCTATCAAAATATTTGGGACACAGCTAAAGCAGTACTAAGAGGGAAACTTATAGCCATAAAATCATATATTAAACACCAAGAAGAAGCTCAAATGAACGACCTTACTGCGCACCTCAAGTACTTAGAGGAAGAGGAACAAAGGAACCCTAAAGCAACCAGAAGGACAGAAATCACTAAAGTTAGAGCAGAAATACACAACATCAAAATAAAAGAACCATACAAAAGATCAATGAAGCCAAATGATGGTTTTTTGAAAGATTAAACAAAATTGACAAACCCCTAGCCAGACTCACCAAACAAAAAAGAGAGAAGACTCAAATTAATAAAATTGTAAACGATGGAGGAGATATCACAACTGACACCACAGAAATCCAGAGAATCCTGCAAAACTTCTATCAAAAACTATACGCCACCAAGCTAGAGAACCTGGAAGAAATGGAACAATTCCTATAAGCATATGCCCTTCCAAAACTGAACTAAGAAGAACTAGAAAATCTAAATGCACCAATCACAGACAAAGAAATTGAAACCATTATTAAGAACCTTCCCAACAACAAAAGTTCTGAACTAGATGGCTTCACAAATGAATTCTACAAACTTTCAGGAAGCAGTTAGTACCCATACTTCTTAAGCTTTTCCATAAGATTGAAGAAACAGGAATACTCCCTTCCACCTTCTATGAAGCCAACATCAACCTGATACCAAAAGCTGATAGGGACAGAACAAAAAAGGAAAACTACAGACCAATATATCTGATGCACATAGATGCCAAAATAGTAAACAAGATCTTTGCCAACCGGATACAGCAACTTATAAAAAAGATTGTTCATCATGACCAAGTGGGATTCATATCAGGAATGCAAGACTGGTTCAACATCCAGAAGTCAATCAATTTCATATACCACATCAATAAAAACAAAGCCAAAAACCACATGATTATCTTAATAATTGCAGAGAAAGCCTTTGACAAAATCCAACACCCATTCATGCTCAAAACTCTACAAAAAATAGGAATAGATGGGAAATTCCTCAAGATAGTGGAGTTTATATATAGCAAACCTACAGCCAACATCATATTCAATGGACAGAAGCTGAAAGGATTCCCCTTCAGATCGGGGACTAGACAGGGCTGTCCACTGTCACCGTTACTCTTCAAAATAGTATTGGAAGTTCTTGCCATAGCAGTCAGGCAAGAGAAAGAAATCAAAGGAATACAGATTGGAAGGGAAGAAGTCAAGCTCTCACTATCTGCAGATGATATGATAGTATACATAGAAAAACCTAAAGAATCCAGCAGAAAACTACTGGAAGTTATTAGGCTATATAGCAAGGTATCAGGCTACAAAATCTATGTACAAAAAGCAGTTGCATTTCTTTATGCAAACACTAAATTTGAAGAATAAGATATCCAGAAATCACTCCCATTTTCTGTTTCAGCAAAATAAATCCAATACCTAGGAATAAAGTTGACCAAAGAAGTGAAAGACTTGTATGCTGAAAACTATGAGTCGCTATTCAAGGAAATAGAAACTGATACCAAGAAATGGCAAGATATCCCATGCTCATGGATCAGAAGAATAAATATCATCAAAACAAATATTCTCCCCAGAGCCATATACAAATTTAATGCAATACCCATCAAAGTTACACCAAGTTTCATTAAGAGAATAGTACAAACACTACAGTCATTTATCTGGACCTTGAAAACACCTAGAATTGTCAAAACCATCTTGAGGAAAAAAAAAACAGAAATGGAGGCATCACACTTCCAGACCTTAAACTATATTATAAAGCCATCATCATCAAAACGGCATGGTACTGGAACAAAAGTAGGCACACAGAGCAGTGGAACAGAATTGAAAGACTAGAAATAAATCCCCACACCTATGGACATCTAATCTTTGTTAAGGAGACCCAAAGGATTAAATAGAAAAAGGAGGGTTTATTCAATAAATGGTGCTGTGAAAACTTGGTTGTAACATGCAGAAGACTGAAATCAAACCACTTTATCTTACCAGAAACAAAAATCAACTCCAAATGGATCAAAGACATAGATGTCAGACCAGAAACAATCAAATATTTAGAGGAAAACATTGGTAAAACAGTTTCCCACCTAAACCTCAAGGACATCTTTGATGAATCAAACCCAATTGCAAGGAAGCATAAGCAGAAACAAACCAATGGGACTACATCAAATTGAAAAGCTTTTGCACATCCAAAGAAATTATCACACAAACAAAGAGACCCCTCATAGAGTGGGAGAAGATCTTCACATGCCATACATCAGACAAGAAACTAATCACCAAAATATATAAAGAGCTCAGCATACTTAGCACCAAAAAAGCAATTGACTCCATCCAAAAATGGGCAGAGGATATGAACAAAACATTCACTACAGTGGAGATCCAAAAGGCTAACAAACATTTGAAAAACTGCTCTAGGTCACTGATTGTCAGAGAAATGCAAATTAAGACAACACTAAGATACCACCTCACTCCTGTAAGAATGTCATACATCAAAAAGGACAGCAGCAACAAATGCTGGAGAGGTTGTGTGGACAGAAGAACCCCTTTACACTGCTGGTGGGAATGTAAATTGGTACAGCTTCTATGAAGAACATTCGGGAAAACTCTCATAAGGCTTCCATATGATCCAGTAATTCCTCTCCTGGGGTTATACCCCAAGGACTCCATATCACCCAACCAAAAAGAGGTGTGAACTCCTATGTTCATAGCAGCACAATTCATAATAGTTAAAACCTGGAAGCAACGCAGGTGCCCAACAACAGATGAGTGGCTGAGAAAGTTGTGGTATATATACACAATGGAATACTATGCAGCTATCAAGAACAATGAACCCACCTTCTCTGACCCATCTTGGACAGAGCTAGAAGGAATTATGTTAAGTTAGCTAAGTCAGAAAGATTAAGATGAGTATGGGATGATCCCACTCATCAACAGAAGTTGAGAAAGAAGATCTGAAAGGGAAACTAAAATCAGGACCTGATCAAATTGTAAGTAGGGCACCAAAGTAAAAACCCTGTGGTGAGGGGTAGACATGCAGCTTCCTGGCCCAGTGGGGGGGTGGGAGTGGGTGGGAGGGATGGGTCACATTCTTTTGGTGATGGGAATGGTGTCTATGTACACTCCTAGTAAAATGTAGACATATAAATCAGTAGTTAATCAATATGAGAGGGGGAAAATTAATGGTATGTCTCGAAGGTTTTCAAAACACAAACTGAATCTTTTTAATAAATAGGCTGTGTAATTGATATGCAGACTCTCTCAAAAGCCTAGACCAAGTAGATCAGAAGCAACCAATAGCACATCTATATACAAGATACTGGGTACTGTACAGCAAACCCTAACAAAAGGACTTTTCAAAGTTAACCCAATTACCAAATAATGTGATGATAATGTTAAGTATCCATTGTCTTTTTGAACCTTAAGACAGCAGGAACCTCACATCTCTAGTATAGAGCCTCTACTTCTCCTAGTCCTAGAACCATTGGATAGGGCCCACTTTCCTGTATGCCTCTCCCAATCCATATCAAATAATATTGCATCTGCCGATCACAACCTAACCAACACAACGATTGCCACCTCAACATGCTTTACTTCAGACTGTGTCCAGAGACTTCACGTTTGGAATGACAACCCTTCAGCTTCATTACTTGGGTGAGACCTTTCCTTTCATAGTATACTCTAATTCCATCTCAGGTGTTTCACTTTCTAACAAAGTCCCAAAACCTAGATATACACCAGTTTCTGTGAGAGAGAGCATATCTTCACACGTATCCATAAACTATTGCAAAATATACACCTGAAAGCGGCAGTACACTAGAGTTTGTAGTGAGTACCCCCCTAACACTTCCTCTCCACTATTACAATTTTTGGGTCCATGATTGCTCAACAATTTGTTTGGCGTCGTATGTTAACTCTCTTTTCAGTCACCAGGTTCCAGAGGTCATCAGGATGCCGGCCAGGCTTCTTTAGACTGAAGACCCCACCAATGTGTCCTAGAGCTCCATTTCCCCAGAGACCCACCATACTAGGGAAAGAGAGAGGCAGACTGGGAATATGGACTGACCAGTCAATGTCCATGTTCATTTGGGAAGCAATTACAGAAGCCAGACCTTCTACCTTTCTGCTACCCACAATGATCCTGGGTTCATGCTCCCAGAGGGATAGAGTATGGGAAAGCTATCAGGGGAGGTGGTGGGATATGGAGATTGGGTGGTGGGAATCGTGTGGAATTGTACCCCTCCTACCCTATGGTTTTTTTAATTAATCCTTTCTTAAAAAAAAAAAGAAAAAAAAGGAACATCACTTCAGTTCCAATAGTTTGAACTGTCTACACAAATTTACATCTAGGGCAGGACTAGAAATCATCTGTCAATTGAGCCCAATAGAATCTGTCTGATCGAGTTTTTGATCCTCAGAGAATCAAACTGGTGAGAAATAATAAATCTGAATGGCTTCCCAAACCAACATGCAAGGAAACTGATATTTTACCTTTTGGACATGCCAAGAGAACTATGTACTATTAACTATACCAGGAATCAGAAAAAGTTCAGGAGCAGCATAATGTTCTCCCATTTTGACTATGCACCTCCCAGTGCTCCTTAAGAAATGCCAATATATTTGTCATTTAACTTAATCTTTGCTTCACTGACCTCCCCTCTCACTATACTTTATAATCAAAGGATTCTATCACCATAGCCACAGTACCACCTGGAGGAATACATCAAAAACTATCCTAGCTGCAGATAAAGAGAAATAGGTGGTAACACATATAAAAATAATGTGGAATTCCCTAGAGAAAATAAGTCTATAATACAAATCCGTAAAGATAAAGAACTTGCAGATTTACCAAATAAGTTAGAATTTTTATCATAAAAAGTTTTAAAGAAATTCTCAACACAGAGAAGCTAGTAGATACAGGAATTCAATGGGATGTCAACATTTGAAGGAAAAAAATTCAAACAGAAACAGGTTGTGAAGAGCATTTTCAATGAAATCCATGATGAGTTAAAGGCTTGAGAAGTAGACTTGATCAT
Source organism: Erinaceus europaeus (assembly GCF_950295315.1). Classification (NCBI taxonomy): domain Eukaryota; kingdom Metazoa; phylum Chordata; class Mammalia; order Eulipotyphla; family Erinaceidae; genus Erinaceus; species Erinaceus europaeus. The sequence goes on along the minus strand of NC_080165.1, from coordinate 109,954,301 downwards.
GCAGAGGCAAAAGACTCAGTATTAGGGAGTAAAATGTACATAATATTTGAATGCTAGAAAAAAAATAAATAAGGATTAGGGAAAATGAAGCAACTCTATGAGAAATATCAGACTATATTGGAAAAAGTAGGTATAAAAGTGATGGGAATTACAGGAGAAAATAGAGAAAAAGGAATGGAGATAATACTAAAGAAAATAATAGATGAATGTTTTTCAAATCTGTGGAACAGAACACAGATGTTTAAGGAGTGAGAGAACACAGAAATCCTTGAGTCTAAGTAACTAAGACACATCATTGCACAATTATAAAAAGACAAGAACAAATTTACAATATTGCAGGTTACCAGAGAAAAAAAGAAAATTACTATAAATAATAGCAACAGCATGAATACACCAAAATTTTTAGTTTTTTAACAGGCTAGAAGAAACTGGTGTAGCATACATCAATGTGTTAAAATGCAATAATTGTCAGCCGCAAACACTGTACCCTATAGAATTACTTCCATCAAACTATTTGACAGCAGTAAGTGATGGGAAAGATGTGGAAAAAAAAGGAATTTTGGTACAGTGTTGACAGGATTGCAACAACTACCTTCTCCATGGAAATAATTTAAAGAGTGTTAAAAATAACAAATGAACATGCCTTATAATACTTCTCCTTGGCATGTAACCAAAGTACACAGAAGTACTAATTTAAAGGGGTATATACAACACTGTGTTCACAGTTCCACTAATGCTGATGGCCAAAATATAGAACTAATATTTATGCCTATTACTTGATGACTAGATGAGGAAATTATGGGACTTATACTTAATAGAAGAGTGTTTGGTCATTAAAAAGGGATTACATTGTGTTTTAGGGAACAACACATTGAACGGATATTATTTTAATTTTCATTTTAATTTATTTTTATGCCATCATGGTTATGCTGTGGATTTCTGCTGGCACTATAAACTCAAGACTCCCAGAGGCCATTTTTTCCTTTTTTATTTCTCTCTAATTTTATCAGATAGGGCAGAGAGAAATTGAGAGTGGAGAGGAGTGGAGCATCCCCTCTGCAGATGTGGAGTAGGGGCTCGAACCTGGGTCTTTCCACATGGTGATATATGTGATTCACTATATGTGCCACCACCTGGCCCCTGAATATATATTATTTTAAAAATATATTTATTTACTAGATAGAGGCAGAGAAACTGAGAAGGAATGGGAAAATTGAGTGGGAGAGAGAAAAAAGATGCTAGTAGAACTGTTTGAAAAATTTCCCCTCTACAAGTGGTGGCCCAGGGTTTGAACCCCTGGTCCTTGAGCATTATAGCATGTACAAGCAAGGGGTGTGCTATTTCCTGGCCCCTAAATGAATATGATTATGGTAAAAGATACGAGAATGACTAAAGATAACTTTTGGATAGTATCCCCCTTATATAGAATATTAATAACTAAACTTTGCAAACTGACTATTCAGTGCTGTTTAATACTTCTAGTCCTCTGGCTAGATCATAGCTCTGAGTATACATGTTTGATTTAGCCAAATTATTTAATGTCTCATATCTGTAAGATGATCAAATTGTGACACTGAGCTTAAATGGTTTAAGCAGCTTTCAGACCATGCCTGACCTGAGGGTTCAGAAAACTAAAAGATGAATTTATTGGCCTGGTCTGATAATGATGAAACACATATAAACTGACATCCAGTGTAAACTTTATAGAACTGAGTGATTTTATAGCATCTCAATAATATTATTCATTAATATTAAAATGAGAATCAATAATGTATTATTTTTTGGAGGGGGGAGTAAAGTGGGATTATGTCTGGAAACATATAAATATTATTAGAAATCTCTTTAAATATGCCAAATCTGATCTCATACCTACCATGGCATAGCTTTTAATCCTAAAAGTCAATTCTTTAATATATATTTTCTTAAACTATTCAGAAACATTAACCTCATTCACATGGGTTTATTTCTGAACTCTCTGCCTTTGACTTCTGTTGTAAATCAGTCTAGTATTTTCAATATGCTCTAGTTCTTTTCTTTATTGTTATTAAAATTCCATAACAACTGTGTTTGTCATATTAACAAATACGTAAGTGTAAGAAAAAATCAACATTGTGATAACTACCAATATCCTGGAGTTGTAGTGAGACAGGAAGTTGGAATATGTAAGAATTCTGCTTAGTTTCAGAATTTATAATTAAGTATTCTGTCTGCACTAACTGGTAAATTCAAGAAAGACTGACAATATTATGTGAAGTGAGCTCCAGAGCTCAGAGGGACACCTGACAATTGTAAAAGGGTCTATAAGCTCTCCTATTGTGTGATACCATAGTGTTAAGGGTGGGGGTAAATGGTATGGAGAATAGGATAAAAATTCCATTAAAATATCAATACTATGCAAGATGTGGCTTGAGAACAACACCTAGCATACTCACCACAAATAAAACTGCTTTAAAGTTGGGAATTCCATGTGAGAGCAGCATTTCCAGGCCAGTAGGAGAGAAAATATACAGAAAGGGACAAAGAGGAACCATAGCTGAACATTTTAACCTATCTATAAGGTTGCAATGGTCAAAGAAGATGTGGAGGTGGACATGATATATTTTTTTCTTTTCCTCTGCACCTCCCCCATGCCCCCACGGAAACAATCCCCACATCAGAGGTAGCTCAGTCTGGTAAGGGAATCAGCTACAAAAAGGCCCTCCTGTGGAGTTAATCTCATTAAGCAATAAATCCAAGCTTAATGGGAGTCATCTGAAGGAGGAGGAAATTTACTGAGTGAGCTACAAAAATTCCCAGAGTATTTTTTTTTTTGAAGAGGGCTGAAGCTTCTGATTGACTTCTTGACCAATCATAACCAAGGCTGATGCTATACACATTGACTGTTGTCTGTGTTTTCTCAGGTGGTATGGGTGTATTTGACTCCTAAGGATATACTAGGAGATGAATTGCTGGTCATAAGGTAAGTCCTCTGCTACCCTTGTCAAAGCTCTCTAGATAGCTCTCCATGGTGGTTGAACCAATTTACATTCCCACCAGAAGTGCAGGAGAGTTATTTTGCCCCCAAAGCCCCCTTGTTGTTACTATCATTTTTGATGAATGACATTCTCAAAGGGGGAAAGTGATATCTAATTATTGTCTTTATTTGTATTTGGTACCATCAATGACTTGAAGCATTTTTTCATGTCTGTTAGCCCTTTGGATCTTTTCTTTAGTGAACATTCTGTTCATATCCACTCCACATTTTTTAATGGGGTCATTTGATTTTTTTTTTTCTGAGTTTGGTGAGCTTTTTTCTATTTTTGATTATCAGCTAAGTTTTTTCTGATGTTTGATATGTGAATATCTCCCATTCTGTAAAGAGTCTCTTTTTTGGGGGGGGGAGGAGGTGGTAGTTTCTTTTTCCATGCAGAAGCTTTTTAATTTGATGTAGTTCCATTTGTTTTTGTTTTAGCTGGATTTGTATCATTGACAATGCCTATAAAATTTAGAAGGATAAAAGCTTTTCTAATATTTTCCTCTAAGTTTTTGATAGTTTCTGATCTAACATCCAAGTCCTTGATCTACTTGGAATTTACTTTTGTGTTTGATGAAATATAGTGGTTCAGTTTCATTCTTCTGCACATTTCAACCCATTTTTTCCCAAGACCATTTTTTGAAGAGACTCTTTTCCCCATTTAATAGTCTGTGTACCCTTCTAAAGAGTAGGTGCCCATAGGAGTAGGGGCTTACTTCTTGGCTCCAATTCTATTCCACTGGTCTGTGTGTCTATTTATATTCCAATACCAAACAGTTTTAATTACAATAGCCCTTTAATACAATTTGAGATCTGAGAACATGATACCTCCAGTTCTGTTCTTCTCAAGATTGTTTTGGGAATTCTAGGTCTCTTCTGGTTCCAGATAAACATTTGTAGCTTTTATTCTATCCTCCTAAAAAATTGTGTGGGGTCTTAATGGGCACTGCATTAAGTTTGTATATGGTCTAGGTAGTATATTCATTTTAATGATGTTAATTCTTCCAAGCCACGAACAGGTTATATCTTGTCACTTCTTTGGGTATTTTTCTATTTACTTTAATAGTAACTCATATTTTTTAGTACACAAGTCTTTCACCTCTTTTGTTAGGTTCACTCCTAAATATTTTATTGTTTCTATTGCTATTGTAAAATGAATTGATTTTTGGAATTTTTTTTCCTAACATTGTTTGCAAAGAGGAATGCCATTTACTTTTGTGTGTTAACTTTGTAGCCTGACACCTCACTCTAATGCCAGATAATTTCCAAGAGCTCTCTATGTATACTACCATATCATCTGCAAATAGTGAGAGTTTAACTTCTCTTCCAATCTGTATCCCTTTAATTCATTGACCCTGCCTTATTGCTATGGTAAAAACATCCAACACTATGTTGAATAGCAATGTTGATAGTGGGCAGCCATGTCTACTACCTGATCTGAGGGGAACTGCTTCCAGTTTTTACTATTAAGTGTGATGTTGGCTATGAGTTTTCCAAATGTGGACTCCACTATCTTAAGGAATTTTTCATCTGTTCCCATTTTTTTATTGTTGTTGTTTTTTAGTTTTTGATCATGAAGAGATGCTGGATTTTGCCAAAGGTTTTCTCTGTCTCTATTGATGTAATCATGTGTTTATTGGTCTTGCTTTTATTGATGTAGTGGATCCTGTTGATTGATTTTTTTTTCAGAGAGATTAATATTTTTTGAAAGAAAGTAAAGAGAGAAGGAGAGGAAAGTAGAAGCATGTAGAAGTGTGTAGGCCCAAGAGAGAAAAAAAGAGAGAGAAGTGAAGAGAGTGGTGAAGGGGGTGATTTTCATATATTAAACCAGCCTTGCTTCCCTAGGATAAGCACCACTTGGTCAGAATGAACAAGCTTTTTAATATACTACTATATCCAGTTGGCAAGAATGTTGTTCTGTATGTTAGTATCTATGTTTAACAGAGATATTGGTGTTTCTTTGTTGTTTCTGTGTCCCTATCTGATTTTGATATCAGGGTAATGTTGATTTCATTGAAGTTGTGTCTTCGATCTTTTGGAAGAGCTACAAGTAGAGGTATTAATTTTTCCTTGAAAATTTTGTGGAATTCATTTGGAAAGTCATCTGTTCCAATATTTTTATTGTTGGGAAGGTTTTTTAATAATGGCTTCAATTTCTTTGGCTGTGATTGGCCTATCTATATTTTCTAGTTCTTCTTTGTTTAATTTTGGGAGTTCTTAGGAATCAAGGAATTTTTCCATTTCTTCCAGGATCTCTAGCTTGGTCGTATATAGTTGTTGGTTTATTTTGTTTTAGTTTTCCTTTCAATTGGATTTGTATCATTGAATTTACCTCTGGTATTTAGATAGAAAATATTTACCTTTAAGTATTTGACAGTTTCTGGTCTAATATTCAAGTTCTTTATTGATTTTGTGTTTACTTTTGTTTCTGGTGAAGTGTAGTTATTCTTTTCATTCTTCTGCACATTTCAACTGAAGTTTTCCAATGCCATTTCTTAAAGAGAAATCTTTCACCATTTAATAATATGGCCCCCTCACCAAAAATTAGGTGTCCATATGTGTGGAGGCTCTCAATTCTGTTACACTGCTCAGTGTGCCTATTTTTTGTTTCAGTACCAGGCAGTTTTAATTTCAATAGCCCTATAATATAGTTTGAGATCTGAGAGCGTGAGAACTTCAGTTATGCTTTTTTTTTTTTTCAAGATTGTTTTGGCAATTCTAGGTGTTTTCTGGTTCCAGATAAACCTTTCTAGCTTTTTTTCTATACTCTTAAAAAAAATGATAGGACCTTAAATTTCTATGTGACTCTGGGTAGAATATTCTTTTTGATGATGTTAATTCTTCCAATCCATGAGCACGGGATATCTTTCCACTTCTTTTGTTAACTTTATCCCCAGCAATTTATTGTTTTTGTTGCTATAGTGAGTAGGATGAAATTCTAGATTTCTTTTTCTGACTTAGTGTTTGCATGAAAGAATACCAATGGCTTTCATATGTTAATTTTTCAGCCTGACACCTTCTGTATTACCTGATTATTTATTTGATCTTTCTGCTGGATGCTGTAGGTTTTTCTATCATATTGACAAAATTGAAGATTTTAATTTCTGTTCTATTTCTAAACACTAAAGTTAGTGTCCATTATCTACATATTATTATACATTTCCTATGATAGTCAGTTTCTTAATCATTACAGAAACACTAAGGTTATAGCAAGATAATAATCTCAATGCTATCAAAAAGAAGGAGACATTTCTCTTAAACGTTTTTCCTTCCTTGATGTGAAATGGTAATTACTAGACATAAAATGAAAGTTAACCATAATAACTTGGTTGATATATAAGAAAGTTCTTACTAAAACAGATACAGTTTCTTTAGTCATATTTAATTCTGTTTTAATTTAAGCTCAATATCATCTAACTACAGATATTTTAGTAAGTTAGAGTCTGTAGAATATTAGAATTTCATACATTGAATGAAGTAAAATTAAAATTATTTTCATATGTTTTTCTATTAGATCTTATTTTTATTTTAAAATACATATAATTATTAGTAGCTCTTTTATTCCACATAGTCATAAAATTATTATGAATATAAACTACTGAATGAGCACCAAAATATATTGTTGCAAATACAAATATTTTATGTAAAAGTGATAGCTAAATACATTGTGGTACATAAAGAATATTAGCCACTGTTATAAACTAAGCAGCCATGGAAATACATAAAGAAAATTTGAGTATATATTACTGAGCCAGAGATTAATATGAAAAGATTGGCTATTCCATGATTATAATTACATGATATTCTGTAAAAGGAAAACTACAAAAAAAAATCCTATTTGCTAAGGATTTATGGATGTGAAAAGAGAGATTAATAAACAAACATGCATTTTTATGGCTGTAGAAGTACCTTATATGATACTTTAATATACATATAGCATTATGTAACAGTACAAATAAAGTATGAAACTTCTCAGCACAACAGCAATTATTTTTTTCCTTTTATAATCATTGGAACATTATTTTTTTTGGATGGCTTTTTTTTTTAGATAGAAACAGATACAGAAAGATAGAGGAGTTGCAATATCACTTTGACAACTACAGGGGCCAGCTCAACTCTGGGTCACATGCATTACAAAGCAGGAATGCTCCCAAATGAGCTATCTTGATGAATTTGGAAAATAATATTTCAATATTTTGTGAAATTCTAATTTTCTACTTAAGGAATGTGATTATATATATATATAATATATATATAATATATAATATAATATAAAATATAATAATATATAATATAATATATATTATATATAATAATATATAATATAATATAATATATAATATAATATAATCTAAAAATATCCTCATTCTCAGATTTTTAAATTCTGATATGGGCATTCCAGGAAAATTAACACAAGAATGAATTAATACTTTTTTCATTTGGTTTTGCAAAATTACTATCTGTAAGTCAGTATATAAGAAAAATTTCAACTCTAGACATCAGCAGTAACATTTTAAAAAATGAGATGTCTAAACTGAATTATTTGGAGGTAAAGGAGGTAGTTCACTGTAAAGGCTTTGCATTCATGATGTGCCAGGTTTAATCCTCTATATTACAGAGCTGAGTGTGCTTTTGTCTCTTTAGTTCACAGATTCTCTCATAAGAATTCATAGATAAATTTAAAAAGTAAACCATATATATTTTTTGAGCTGTACTAGTTCTGTATAGGTGTTTGATACAAATAAGTTGTCACATGTGAGATGTGCAAATATCTTCTACCAATTACTAGGGTGCCTCGTGATCCTTGTGGAGTTTGCTTTCAATCTGTATTAGCTTTTAAAAATATTTTATTTATTTACTGGATAGATTCGGAAAGAAACTGAGAGGGTTAGGGAAGGTAGAGTGGGGTAGACTAATGTAGCACTGTTTCACCACTTAGAAAGCTTCTCCCCTGTAATAGAAGCGTTTTAGTTAGATGTGGTCTAATTTATCACTTGTTTTCATGTCATAGAAACAAGTGATAAATTAGACCACATGACCACATGGTTGAGTCTCCAAGAATATTTTTGATATTAAAGTTCTGCAGTGTTTCACCACTTTTCTTCTATAAATTGTATAGTTTCTAGTTTTATATCCAGGTTTTTTATCCATTTTGATCTGACTTTGGTATATGATGAGAAGTGATAGTCTAATTTCACTTTGTTATATGTAGCTGTCCAGTTTTCCTAGCATCATTTGTTGAAGAGATATTGTTTTCCTCTTTGAATGTTTGATCCCATTGTCATATATGAGGTTGTTGTGTAGGTGTGGGCTCAGTTTTGGACTCTCCATTCGGTTTCATTGATTCAAGTGTCTACATGTCCATTAATATATGACTGGATGAAGAAATTATGGGACATATTCTCCATAAAATAGTACTCTGCACTCAGAGCAGATGATATTGTATCCTTTTAGGTTAATTAACAGATTTGAATGTGATTATAATTAGCAAAATAGGTAAAGAGATGAAAGACAACTACTAGATGGTTTTAGTTGTATGGATACAGATTAAGTTGTAAAACAAAAAAGAAAGAAAGAAAGAGAGAAAAAAAGAAAGAAAGAGAAAAAGAAAGAAAGATAAAAGGAACACATAGAGGCAAACAAATTGAGACATTGTGAAGGCAAACACTAGAAGAAGAAGAAGACATTGTGAAAATTTGGGGGGCAAACCTTTGGTGGTGGAACTATATAATTAAAATACCTATAATATTTAATTATATTTATTTATTTATTGGATAGAGACAGCTAGAAATTGTGAAAGAAGGGGGAGATAGAGATGAAGAGAGACAGAGACACCTGAAACACTGCTTCACCACTTGCAAAACATTCCCCCTGTAGGTAGGGACCAGGGACTCAAACCTGGATCCTTCCACATTGTAATACATGCATTCAATTGGGTACACAACCACCCACTCCCCTGTAATCTATAATTTTGTAAATGAATATTAATCACAAATAAATAGCTATAAGGAAATCATAACTTTAAAAGGGTCACAAGTCAGCTCACCTCGAAGAATGCATGCACCCTGCTTTGAGTCCCTACACCACAAAGAAGCACATAGATTGGGGAAGATTCAAAAAGGAATAGTGCTATGGTGTTTCTACTTTTCTTTCTTTCTCTATCACCATATTCCTTTCACTCCCATAATTTCCCCCTCTATGTCTCTCACATTTTTAAAATATTGATTAATAAAAAAGAAACACTGACAAAAACCATAGGATAAGAGGGATACAACTCTACACATTTTCAACCATCAGAACTCCATATCCTGTCACTTCCCCTGATAGCTTTCCTATTCTTTATCCTTTTGGGAGTATGGATCCAGGATCATTGTGGAGTACAGAAGATGGAAGGTCTGGCTTCTGTAATTGCCTACCCACTGAACATGGGTGGTGACAGGTTGATCCGTACTCCCAGCCTGTCTCTCTTTTTCCCTAGTGAGGCGGGGCTCTGAGGAAGCAGTGTTCCAGGACATATTGATGGGGTTGTCTGTCCAGGGAAGTCCGGTTGGAATCATGGTAGCATCTGGAACCTGGTGGCCAAGTAATGAGGCTGAATTGTTGACATTCCACTCCTGACGTCTCTGGGCACAATCTGAAGTGATGCATGCTGATGTGGTACTAGTTGTGTTGATTAGGTTGGGATCAGCAGATGCAATATCATTTGGTATGAATTGAGAGAAGCAGGCAGGAAAGTGAGCTCCACCCTACAGGTTCTAAGATGGGGAAAATAGACTCTACAGAGGAAATGGGAGGTTCCTGCTGTCTTAGGGTCTAAAAAGTCAATAGATAGTGATTACTATAATCAAATTGTTTGGCAATTGGGTTAACTTTGAATATCCCATTGTTATAGGATTTGCTATATCATACACAACATCACCATAATTTATGCCCTTTGACATTATTTATATATAGCTGTGTTTTATAGAGTAACACCACTAGTTGAGATGTAAAGTCTCCCTTGTCAAAACTTATAGGAGAGTCAACATTTCAAAAACTCAGCCTATGGTCTGTGCATTAAAAAGTATAAGGCATTCAATCAATGTTTCCCCACTCATATTAATTATATAGTAATTTATATGACTACAAGTTAATAGGAGTATACATAAACACCATTCACACTACCACAAGACTGTGTCCCATCCCAGTTTCACCCTAATGAAGCTGAACATCCACCCTCATTCTCCACACAGAGATTTTTACTTTGGTGCCCTATTCCAAATTCAATCAAATCCTGCTTTGAGTTTCCCTTTCTGTTCTTTTTTTCTCAACATCTGTTTATGATTGGGATCATCCCATACTCATCTTAGACTTTCTTACTTAGCTCACTTAACATAATTCCTTCGAGCTCCATCCAAGATAGTGTCAGAGAAGGTGGATTCATTGATCTTCATAACTGTGTAGTATTCCATTGTGTAATATATACCACAGCTTTCTCAGCCACTCATCTGTTGTTGGGCACCTGAGTTGCTTCCAGATTTTAGCTATTAATAATTGTATTGCTATGAACATAGGTGTACACATATCTTTTTGGTTGGGTGTTATGGAGTCCTTGGAGTATATCCCTAGGAGAGAAATTACTGGGTCATATGGAAGGTCCATGTCTAGCCTTGTGAGAGTTCTCAAGACTTCTCTTCACAGAGGTTGGACCAATTTACATTCCCACCAGCAGTGCAGAAGTGTTCCTTTGTCTCTACAGCCTCTCCAGCATTTGTTGCTGTTGTCCTTTTGATGTATGCCATTCTCCAAGGGGTGAGGTAATATCTCTATGCTGTCTTTATTTGCATTCCTATGACAATAAGTGACCTGGGACAATTTTTCATGTGTTTGTTAGCCATTTGGATCTCTTCTGTAGTGAATATTCTGTTCATATCCTCTGCCCCTTTTTGGATGGGGCCCTTTGATTTTTTGTTGCTGAGTTCAGTATATTTTGGTTATTAGTCTCTTGTCTGATGTATGGCATATGAAGATCTATTCTGTAAGGAGTCTGTTTGGTTGGGTTATGATTTCTTTGGCTGTGCAGAAGCTCTTCAATTTGATGTAGCTCAATTTGATAATTTTGTGTAGAAGCTCTTCACATTGATTTGTTTTTGTTTTAGTCTTCCTTGCAATTGGGTCCTTGAGGTTTAGGTGGTAAAGTGTTCCACCAATATTTTCCTCTCAGTAATTGATAGTTTCTGGTCTAACATCCAGGTTCTTGATCCATTTGGAGTTGATTTTTGTTTCAAATGAAACTAAGCATTAAAAAAAGTCAATTGCAAACCATTTTTACATTGTTTTAAAAAAGGAACATGCAATATGAATTAAGAATTAGAATTAAAATAGTAGCAACCTTGTAGGAATATAGTAGTAAAATCATTAAGATCACAGAAATAGATCTGGTAGAGTTTTATTTGTCTCTCTTACTTTATTAGCTGACATAATTAATCAAGATACAAAATTTTAATCTATAGATCATTTTCTTCCATCACATTTTGCAATGAAACATTTAAAGTGTTCATAAACACACTTGCTAAATATTTTTGAGAAATTAAAATATAATATATTCCAGATTTTTTTTAAATTACTACAGTACTTTGTATTTTCTTTGTAATAATGAAACATATTACTATTATTCCCTAAATCTACTTCTACAAAGTACTATTGGGAAATAACCATACATACAAAGTTATTTGTATTGTATATGAATCTTATGATCTTGTGCCCATGATTTTTTCTCTATTGTCAGGCTGCATAGAAGTTCTTCTTAATGTAAATAACTTACATTACCAGCTTGGTTTAATTATACTCAGTTATCTCTTTCCTCTATACTTTATATTAAAAATTATTTCTCCATCTAAAATATTTCTCAATATGATTTAGCTAAGCTCTAAATAATTTAATGGTTCAAGTTATTGTTATCCTCTTCATAAATATTATCATACTTCACCTAATCTGTGTGAATGTTCTTCACATTCGCACAGTACTCTGACCTCATTCTATCAAAAAACTTAAAATAATGAGTTGGAAAGTGGAATTTGATCCTTGTAAAAATTACTCACTCATATTTGCATCCCAAGAATATATTATACTTTTGCACAGTGTCAAATAAATGCATTTCTTTCACTTTAGATATTAGAGAAAATTAATCTTCTTTGTTTGCAAAACTGGAAAACATGGGTGCATCCAGCTTCTGTGGTTTTCCTTTAATAATAAAAAAGAGTCAGAATCAAAATTTCACTTCAATTTCAAGATTTCACTTCAGATATCTAGACATCCAACATATTACACTTTCTCTTTAATTTTTATTTGTAAAAAGGGAACACTGACAAAAACCATAGTATAAGAGAGGTACAACTCCATACAGTTCCCACCACCAGAACTCCATATCCCATCCCATCCCTTGATAGCATCCCTATTCTTTATCCCTCTGGGAGTATGGTCCTAAGGTCATTGTGGGATGCAGAAGGTGGAAGGTCTGGCTTCTGTAATTGCTTCCCCACTGAACATGGGTGTTGGCAGGTCAATCCATACTCCCAGCCTGTCTCTCTCTTTTTCTAGTGAGCAGAGATCCAGGACACATTGGTGGGATCATCTGCCCAGGAAGTCCAGTTGACATTATGATAGCATCTGGAACCTGGTGACTGAAAGAAAAGTTTACATATAAAGACAAACAAATTGTTGACTAATCATGAACCTAAAGGCTGGAATAGTGGAGATGAAGATTTGGGGGTGGGGGGGCTCTGTTTTGTAGATAGCTAGTAGTCTTATTTTAGTTATATTCCAAAGGGACCATCATCTTCATCATTTTTTAATTTGTTTATTTGATTTGTTTTTTTATTTATTTTTTATTTAAGAAAGGATTAATTAACAAAACCATAGGGTAGGAGGGGTACAACTCCACACAATTTCCACCACCCAATATTGGCAGATGCAATATTATTTGATATGGATTGGGAGAGGCGTACGGGAAAGTGGACCCTATCCAAAGGTTCAAGGACTGGGGGAAGTAGAGGCTCTATAGTGGAGATATGAGGTTCCTGCTGTCTTAGGGTTCAAAAAGACTATGGATAGCTAATGTTATCATCACATTATTTGGTAATTGGGTTAACTTTGAAAAGTCCTTTTGTTAGGGTTTGCTGTACAGTACCCAGTATCTTGTATATAGCTGTGCTATTGGTTGCTTCTGATCTACTTGGTCTAGGCTTTTGAGAGAGTCCGCACATCAAATACACATCCTATATATTAAAAAGACTTGGTCTGTGTTTTAGAAACTTTGAGACATACAATTAATTTTCCCCCTCTCATATTAATTATCTAGTGATTTATATGACTGCACTTTACTAGGAGTGTACATAAACACCATTCCCAACACCAAAAGCAGTGACCCATCCCTCCCACCCACTCCCACCCCCCACTGCCCCAGGAAGCTGCATGTCTACCCCTCACCACAGGATTTTTACTTTGGTGCCCTACTTACATCTTCATCATTTTTATAACAACAAATATTTGTAAAACAGTGCATTGATGATATTGAGAAAAAAATTCGTCATTTCTATGTTCATCCAATGTTTTTCCTGTCTTTATTTCTTTTTCGTTTTTCCGTTGGTAGAAAATATCTCTAGCTACATAGATCTATATATATATATATAAATAATTGTATAGGTTTCCTGTCCCTGTTTTTTTTTTTTCAAATAAACAGAAATAGACAAAGAGAGACAGTAAAATACAAGATCCCTAAAACTTTCACTCATATGGAGTAAACTGTACTTAAACCCTAGATCACACACATGGCAAAGTGGTGAACTATTTTGTTGGAGTATCTAATTATTTTCCTCCCACTGGGGTTATCGTTGGGGCGCTGGGTTCTAGGAACCCACTGCTTCTTGCAGCTATTCCCCAACCCATTTTTAAAAATATTTTATTTGTTAAGGTAGTGAGAGAAATTAAGAGAGGTGGGGAAAAAAGAGTGAGAAAGATAACTGCAGACTTATTTCACTTAAGACTTCTGCCACATGCAGCTAGGACTTAGGAGCTGGAACCCAGGTCCTTGCATTTGGTGTTATGTGCATATTAAACAGGTGTTTGGTATTATTTAGGGGGTATTATGAGAGGTAAGTGATTCAGTATATCTAGGCATCTGTAGAATAATATAGTCTTGGTAAGAGGAAAAGGAGAGGGGGAAAATATAGAAAGGAGAGAAACCTGCAGTACTAATTCACTGCTCCTAAAATTTCCTCTTGTTGGTGGAGACCAGACACATCAACTAGCATCCATGAGCATAGTAATATGAGTGTTCTGCTGGTGCACTATCTGGCCTCATAAATATTAACTAGTATGGTAATTTTCTTACTTTGGAGTTCGATATTTTTTTTACCATTATGGAAATAACTTTGAAAAAATGTAAAACTTCATGGTGTATATTTGTACAAGTGTATCCTATGTTGAAATGAGAAATAAAGACTACAGTACTGCAGTTTGCAACAGGATTTAAATCAATACCAGTCTTTTCTTATTGTTATTGTTTTCATGTATGCCTGACATTTTGGAGTAGATATTATTTAGCCTTTATGTATTCTAGCCTCCTTTCATATTTCTGCAATAGTTGTAATGAAGCTTTGTTGCAATTCCAGGTGCCACTGATTACTTGCATATAAGTGATCATTATAAATCACAGAGTTCTAAAGCTGACATGACTCTTATTAAATTAAATATGAGTCAATATTTCTGAAAACTTTGAAATAGATGATATTTATCATAACCTATGGGTCAGCATGAAGAGTGAAAATTAGTTGGAAATGTTATATGCTAATTATTTTCTACACAAACATAGGTAGTTCGGTATTATCTTGCTTGAAGATCCCTTTTAACCTTTATAAATGAACTCTATACCCTAAAAATATGATGTTAAAATCTATAATTCAAAAAATTGATTATGACTTGTGCAGGTCATAATAAGAGAAATACTTTTAAGAACAAGACTGTGGCTTTATCTCCAAAAAGAAAAAATATGATTAATTTTAATTTGGCACAAAACTTGCAATAAAATGATACTAATTCCACCAAATACCAGGAATAAGCTTAATGGCACACAGATGTGTATTATTATTAGATAATAAAAATTACTTTTATTAAAACTGCTCTGAGATATGTTATTACTCTCAATTAAGTTACTTCTTAGATAATTCTATCTTTTATACAACATAAAACAAGTAATCATAAATGCATTTTTCCTGTAGTTAGGTTTCTGTTCTTGATATGATTAACTAACTATACAATTCAATTTTAGAGTTGGGTGATATGATATAAATTTTCATTGCTAACATTTTTATCGCATTATTGAAGAAATGTTAATTAATAAAATTGTTGTCACAAAGGAACAATTTCACATATCCCCAAAGTGTATACCTCATACTCTATTAAATTGTCACCTTTCTCCACCACAGCACATAGGATTTCCAAATCTTTTCATTCCTTTCCTCTTTTGAGTCTTTATATCTGTGGAAATAGAGCATAGTCTATTGAAATTTCCTCCTGTATTTTCCATTTTTAGCTGATTATTTCCTACTAATGAATGATACCATCACACTTATTTTTGTTTTTCTGACAACCTGTTATTTTATAATAAAGTATGCTATTTTTTTTTTTTTTTAGAATTGCTGAAGTAAACTACTTTAAATAAGGTAGTTATCATCTAGTATATTTTAAGTAACACAGTTTTGGAAGCTAGATGCCTGGATTCTGTAGTAGAAAGCTGTGTTTCCTTTGAGATTGGGTCCAATTTTTCTTGTTTTATACTAACACCTAGTGGTTGTGGGCAATCGTTTCTATTTCTTTGCTTATAGCTGCACTGGTTTAATCTCTTCTTTAAAATAGAATTTTCCCTCTGGTGATTTTCTCTCTTTTCTTTTTTCTCCATCTCCTCCTCCTCCTCTTCCTGCTCCACCTCCTCCTCCTCTTTTTTTATTTATTTATTTTTTTTTACCATTTTAGTGGAGGAGGTAATAGTTTCAGTCTTTGACATATGGGTTCCATTTGCCATCTCCCTGTGAAAGTTTTCTGCATAACACTTTTACCCACAATTTAACCATTTTACATCATCATGTAGCAGATTCCCGAGATTATCTTTAGCCCCTCACTTCCATTCATTTTATTTGTGGGGGGGTTGCTTATAAAATGTTACATGTATCAGGTACAGAATGACTTTTCTTCTTCTAGCGTTTTCCCTTCTTCCATAGCCAGTTAATGGCTTTGAAAGTGACTGGGATCCATGTGGATTCAGTCGGCTAGGAAGGATCGTCAGTTTCCCCAATGAATGGGTACTCACGGGATGCACTCATGGGAAGGTCGATCCAATGCATCCCACAGAATGACTGAAATGGGAAAAACAAACTCAGGAGAGAAAAATATAGCTATATCCGTGTCAGGAGCCATGAAGTGTTTTTTTTTTTTTTTTCATTAGGGATTTAATAATCATTAACAAGATTTTAGGATAAGAGGAGTACAATTCCATACAATTCCCACCATCAGAGTTCCACATTTCATCCCCTCCATTGGAAGGTTTCCTATACTTTATACCTCTGGGAATATGGACCAAAATTCTTAATGGAGTATAGAAGGTGAGAGGTCTGTAATTTTGTCTTCATTGATCATGGATGTTGGTAGGTCAATCCATACTCCCAGCCTTTCTCTATCTTTCCATAGTGAGACAGGGATTCAGGGAGGTGAGGTTCTAGGAAACACTAGTGAGGTCATCTGCATAGGGAAGTCAGGATGGTATCATGGTAGTATCTGCTATTCGGTGGCTGAAAATAAGTAAGATATAAAGTAAGACAAATTGCTTAATAATCAGGAACCTATATATTAAAAAGATTCAGTTTGTGTTTTGAAAAACTTTGAGACATACAATTGTTTTCCCCCTCTCATATTGATTAACTACTGATTTATATGTCTACATTTTGCTAGGAGTGTACATAAACACCATTCCCACCACCAAAAGACTGTGACCCATCCCTCCCACCCATTCCCACCCCCCACTGGCCCAGGAAGCTGCATGTCTACCCTCACCACTGGGTTTTTACTTTGGTGCCCTACTTACAATTTGATCAGGTCCTGATTTTAGTTTCCCTTTCAGATCTTCTTAGTCAACTTCTGTTGATGAATGGGATCATCCCATACTCATCTTTATCTTTCTGACTTAGTTCACTTAACATAATTCCTTCTAGCTCTGTCCAAGATGGGTCAGAGAAGGTGGGTTCATTGTTCTTGATAGCTGCATAGTATTCCATTGTGTATATATACCACAGCTTTCTCAGCAACTCATCTGTTGTTGGGCACCTGGGTTGCTTCCAGGTTTTAGCTATTATGAATTGTGCTGCTATGAACATAGGAGTACATACCTCTTTTTGGTTGGGTGTTATGGAGTCCTTGGGGTATAACCCCAGGAGAGGAATTGTGTATTTGATATGCAGACTCTCTCAAAAGCCTAGACCAAGTAGATTAGAAGCATCCAATAGCACAGCTATATACAAGATACTGGGTACTGTACAGCAAACCCTAACAAAAGGACTTTTCAAAGTTAACCCAATTACCAAATAATGTGATGATAACATTAGCTATCCATTGTCTTTTTGAACCATAAGACAGCAGGAACCTCACATCTCCACTATAGAGGCCCTACTTCCCCCAGTCCTGGAACCCTTGGATAGGGCCCACTTTCCCGTATGCCTCTCCCAATCCATACCAAATAATATTGCATCCGCCGATCACAACCTAATCAACGCAACGATTGCCACCTCAACATGCTTCACCTCAGACTGTGTCCAGAGACTTCACGTGTGGAATGACAACCCTTCAGCTTCATTACTCGGGTGAGACCTTTCCTTTTATAGTACACTCTAATTTCATCTCAGGTGGTTCACTTTCTAACAAAGTCCCATAACCTAGATATACACCAGTTTCTGTGAGAGAGAGCTTATATTCACACATATCCATAAACTACTACAAAATATATACTTGAAAGCAGAAGTACACTAGAGTTTGCAGTGAGTACCTCCCTAACACTTCCTCTCCACTATTCCAAGCTTTGGGCCCATGATTGCTCAACAATTTGGCCTCCTTTGTTAACTCTCTTTTCAATCACCAGGTTCCAGATGCCACCAGGATGCTGGCCAGGCTTCCCTGGATTGAAGACCCCACCAATGTGTCCTGGAGCTCAGCTTCCCCAGAGACCCACCCTACTAGGGAAAGAGAGAGGCAGACTGGGAGTATGGACCGACCAGTCAACGCCCATATTCAGCGGGGAAGCAATTACAGAAGCCAGACCTTCTACCTTCTGCAACCCTCAATGACCCTGGGTCCATGCTCCCAGAGGGCTAGAGAATGGGAAAGCTATCAGAGGAGGGGCTGGGTTATGGAGATTGGGTGGTGGGAATTGTGTGGAGTTATACCCCTCCTACCTTATGGTTTTGTTAATTAATCCTTTCTTAAATAAAAATAAAAAAATAATCAGGAACCTAAAGGTAAAAAATAAAGCAGATGGAACTAAGGGCCTTTGTGTGGGAAGAAGTCTATTTAGGGTATATTCTGAAAGACTCATGACTTTAGTCATTTTTGCCTGAGCTTGATAACTAATATGCAGGTGGGCTAAAATAATTGTCTGGGAAGATGGTGTCAAGTTGAGAATAGGACTAAATAGCTGGATTAGGGCAGAGAGAAGCTCTCAAATTTGGAGAAAGTATATAAATACCATTAATTTTAAATCCCATCAGTCTGAGCCTAAGACATATTTAGTACATATTTAGTATAGGAGTCTTTGTAATCTCTGCATCCCTATCAGTCTGAGTTCACAGTTCATGGTCACAGGTTGGAGCATTCTAGGCTTCACTTATTTCAAGACATCTTCCCTAAGTGGTACGGTAGGTTGACCTAGCCTCCCTTCAGAAAGTGGAGGAATCCCTACCATTCCTGTTTTACATTGAGCGCAAGGTCCTATAGAGGCCCACAAGAGGGCTTATCATGATGTTCCTGATGGAGATAACTGACCAGTAATGGTGGAGATAGGGATCTGTTAGACATCTAGGCTCATCATGGCTATGTGGGAATACCAGGATTTCCTGACTAGGGCCCAGGATGATGGGGTGGCCTGGTAGTGACCAAAAGGGACATCAATAAAGTGTTTATCTCTTACTTTATCTGACAAGGTTAAACCTAGAGTGATGGAGGGAAGTGAAGTAGGGGGTAGGAGAGGAGGGTAGCTAGGCCTAACAAAAAGATATTTGATTATTTATATCTTAGATACTGACAGGACATGTTGCTTTTGGTCTTCCTGGTCTAAGATTATAGTTGATTTAATATTTCAAAAAAAGTTATTACTAGAAATGCCTTAACAATTTAAGCCCAGTGTCAGAATTCAGTCATTTACACATCTGAAATATTAAATGCTTAGACTAAAAGGAACATATACTTAGACCTGAAATCTATACATTTAAAGAGCTCGAAACATTCCATTTGTTTTCCCCTCCTATTGAATAGTGATTTATAAGACTATAAATTAATAAGAGTATGTGTTAACACCATTCTCTGTTGAAATTAAAATAAAAAGGACTTGGCTTCATGGTTTATAATGGACTTGGCTGTGGTACAGCTGAGAGTGGGTTTAAACAATCAAAGCTTTATTAGTTGGTGCAGTATTAAGGTTGTATATTTTAGGTGCCACAAAACTAGAAATTAGGCAGCGATAAATAAGCTAATCTCATAAATCCACAAATTAGTTTCTAAAAGTTCATCCCCATGAGGTAAAGGATTATCAGCAAAGGTATAAGTTACTCATGGCTGTAGAGGAGAGTCTTCAAGTTTACAGGCTAGCTGAGTCACACATGTTCAGTTCCCAGGAGAGGCAGCCATGGCAGGCACCTTGAGCAGCCTCAGGTGAGAAGCATCTGAGTAGGAGAAGAAGCAGAAAAAAAAAAGAAGAAGAAGAAGAAGCAGAAACCAAAAGGACTTGAACTTCCAGCTACCTGTGCTTTTAAGTCCATTTGGTCCACCCACAATCCTTTGTGCATCTATGCAGATTGTAGTATCCTCTGTTGCCAGGTTGAGGTCAGCCAAGTGCTATGTCCAACTTCCTATGGTCAGCTGGTATACCAAGTCACAACAATTCCCACCACCAACAATCTGTTTCCTTACCCCTAACCCCCTACAGTGGAGCTGAAAATATACCCCCCCCCCCCCACACACACACATCCCAGACTCTTTTTACTTTGGTGCAATATTACAAAACCAGTAAAATTTGTTTTGTGTTTCCCTTTTTGTTCTTCTTTCTCAACTTCTGTTTACAAGTGGGATCATCTCATACCTTCTTTTTCTTTTTCTGAGTTATTTCACATGGCATACTTTTGTCTTTTGTCTAAAAATACTTATACCAAAATCCAGTTGCATTGGATTAAGTTCCCTGATATGTACCTTAATCTAAACTGGCTAGCTCTAAGCGGACTCTGTTTCCAAATAATGTCACATTTTAAGCTTATGAGAAGTAAGTAGTTCAATATATCCTTTGAAGGGGTTGGAGTATGACATAATGTAATCTATATCCAAAGTGTTAATTGTATTTGGTAATGTAAATACTGAGTTGTTTCCAGTTTTAAAAATACGTTTTGGAAAGATTCATTAAGTTTGTCAAAATAAATCTTGATTGAAATGTCACAGTAACAAATTCCAAAATTTAAGACATTTTTCATGTTTGTTCACATATTCTTTTCATTGTTTTAAGAAAACACAATCATATATATATATATGCGTATGTAAGAACATATATATATTTCTTATCAAAACATAGGGAGATCCAGGTCCTTGCACATTGTGACATGTGCGCTCAACCAGGCACACCACCACCCAGCCCTGTAAAAATGTTTTAATTACACCACAATGCTACAAATATCATCAAAACATTGTACCTCAAATTTCAAATTTTTTTGTTCACATTTTGATTGGATTTTATTTTTTCTATAAAATAGTAAAGTTTTCTTCAAGATTTATATTTTATCAAGTTGCTTTTATTTCAGAAGATGTTATGTCAGCTTGAAATTTAATGTGGTGAGAAACTTATACACATATGTTTTTCTCAAAAGCCACTTGATAAATAGTCATATATTCTCAAGGTTCAGTAAATAAAATGAAATATAAGGCATTGAATAACATTTTTCAGGACAATATTTCTTTTGGAGCTTTTCAACAATCTTAAATAAGATATATTTGGCTATATGGTAGTGATACA